>NC_138509.1:4878886-5033801 GCF_964252035.2 Podarcis erhardii | reverse complement strand
TGGGGGGGGGGCGTGTTTTTGAATCGGATTAAGCCATATTGATTCACATGCTGTTGGCGGTGTGGCATTTGCCCAATTTGGGGGGATACGTTTGTATTGGGGGAGAGAAAGGGTTACAGGTTGACCAGTAAGAAAGCCGTTTTTGTCCTTAGTTCAGTTGGTTCTTTTTTTGGGGGGGGGGAGATAGAGGAGTCAGAGTGAGTTAGAGACAGGACAAGACTGAGAGGGAATAGAGTGACAGCGTTTGGAATATATTTTAAAACTTGATTGTGTTTGAAATTAAACTTTAATCTTCATTGTTAACTCTACCTGACTGAGACTCAATTCTTCACCGGGGAACCCTGGGTTTTTTTCCACAAAATTGGTGTAAGCGGAAGGATAAAGTAGTGGTGTACAGGTCAATAGTCCGTGAAACGACCGGGGTCTCTGTACGAATGCCACAGGCGGGTTCTTGTCATTGTCTTGTGGGGCTGTGTATGTGATAAAGGGGAGCCATACTGGGGTGAAGGTATCTTCTTCTATTTGTCCCCGTGTCAGTTTCAGTTTATTGGTTAATTTTTCTAGTAGGGCTGTTTCCCATCCTATTTGGTACCATTGGTCCATGCTTACTCCTGAGAGGTCTCTCCAGTGTCTGGTTATGGTGTTTCTGGTTGCTGAGAGTAGACGGGTTATGAGTTCTTTTGTGATGTGAGTGGGCATTATTGTCTTGGAATATGTTTAGTAGGGCCAGTTCTGGGGTGGTTTCTAATACTTGCTTAGCTATTCTACATATTTATTGTAATAATAATAACAACAATTTATTATTTATACCCAGCCCATCTGGGTGGCTTCCAACAAAACATTAAAATACAGTTATCCATCAAACATTAAAAGCTTCCCTAAATGGGGCTGTCTTCAGATGTCTTCTCAAAGTCTGGTTTTAGTTGTTCTCTTGGACATCTGGTGGGAGGGCGTCCACAGCTATTTGTTTCTCTTTTTGTCAATAATTTGCCTCAATTACATCTTTAATTACTACGGGCTGTTGGTCCATCTAGCTAAGCATCATCTACACCAGTGTTTCCCAACCTTGGCCTCCAGCTGTTTTTGGACTACAACTCCCATCATCCCTAGCTAGCAAGACCAGTGGTCAGGGATGATGGGAATTGTAGTTCAAAAACAGCTGGAGGCCCAAGGTTGGGAAACACTGATCTACACTGACATGATGGCAGCTCTGCAGGGTTTTGGCCCAGAAGTCTTCTTCCTCAGCTCCATGAACCCTTTTGCTACTAGCTCTGGTATGAGAGGCACTGACTGCCAGAGGGGAATGGGAGCTCACAAAGCGCATTGTTTCAGCCATTTTGAATGGATTGATTGTCTTCTACTGTAAATGGTTGCAGGATTGGGCTTGGCAAAGGTTTTTTTAAACTAGTTCATAAATGGAAAATGCTAACCCACACAGGCCCCCTAGTGGGAAATGATGTTACTCTAAATGGCCATGGAACTACCTGTGCACCTTTTCTGTCATTCACTGACTGTAATCGAGATTTAGCTACTGTCTCTAGTTTCAAGGCAGGCATTTCCATTTCTGAACGCATCTTCTTTGCAGGAATGTAGCTATTCCTCGTTTGTAAAGATACCCAACCATTAGCCCAAATGACACAAGAATCTATTGGTTTTGTAATTTTTATCTCTTCCTCAGTTTCCCACTCTTGTTCCCAAAGTTGTTTTGTAACATTTTTGCACCTTTTTATCATATGATTCTCTTTAACCTATGGACAAAACTGCGCATACTTCTGTTATATAAGATATAGATATATTCCTGTGTGTACTGTGGTTCAGTTTGCATTTTAGAATTTGCTTTTAATTGATTTTGTAACTTTGCTAGTCCAGTTCCCCCTTAACTACACATACAAACCAAATGATTGAATATGTTATGTTTTAGAAATTCAAATGCATGTGCATTAGTTGCTGCAATTTTTATTCCCATTCAGAGTATGTATTATATTTTGCAAAGAAGTTGCAAAATACATTTTGCCAAATACTTTTCTAGCCCTCTTTTTTGAGAATTGCTTAACCTTGTGCAGAGGTTGCTCAAGCTCTTCTGAAACACACCAAAAATCCACCAAGTCCCGCATCCTGTATCCCAATAGGGACCAGATAGATGCTGCCAAACAAGCAGGTAATCAAGGCAATCGCTCCCCCTCACTGTTTGGTAACTAGTGATATCCTGCCTCTGAACATGCAGGTTTCAGTTAGCACAAAGCTCCCCCCCCAAAAAAAAAATCCTGGGAACTCTAGTTTTCCCCTCACAGAGCTATAATTCTCAGCACCCTGAAGCTGAAGTCTTCCGGGCTCTTTGGGGGAAGCCATGTGCTTCAACTGTATGGGGTGTGTGCAACCATACTCCTTTTTTAAGAATTCCATAACCCACAGTACAGAGGCAAGGACAGCAGTTTCCCTCACCTGTGTTGGAAGGGACCCTTGGGGTCATCTAGTTCAACCCTTTGCAATGCAGGAATCTCCACTAAAGCATCCGTGGCAGATGGCCATCCAGCCTCTGCTTAAAAACAAGACTCCATCACCACCCACCTCCCAAGGGAGTCCATGCCACTGTCAAACAGCTCTTAGGATCAGAAAGTTCTCCCTGATGTTTAGTCGGAATTTCCTTCCTTGTAACTTGAATCCATTGGTTCTGGTCCTACCCTCCAGACCAGGAGAAAACAAGCTTGCTCCTTCTGCCATGTGACAGCCCTTAAAAAATTTGAAGGTGGCTCTCCTATCCCTTCAGAGACATACAGGTTACTGCATGTTTTCCCCCTTCAGTGTAGCTAGCAGCAACAGGGGAAAATACATAAGCTGTGAGGAAGCAAAGAAAAAGAGATCAGAAGATGCAGATCTTTCATATTTTGTCAATTTTGGACCCAAATAGAACTGGCTTCAAATAAAAATTCCCAGAACATGGATTGCTGATGTCCTCATCCTCCAGCCCCATGGAACAAGCAGCACCTGCCCCCCCCAAAAAAGGGGAGTCAACTCACCTTGTCCCTTTGGATCATGTGGTGATTAAGACTTTTAGTAGGCTGACACTTTTAAAGCTTGTTCAGGCCTGCTCAAACTCTAGTAGACAAGGATCTGAGATAGGATTGCATGTGGGACATGCCCAAACCACAAGGAGTTTGTGTCAGAGTGGGGGGACCCTGTCTCATGTGCCATATTGTCCTTAACCATCAGCACTTTGTCACAACAAACAGGCAGCTTTAACTGTGTAGTTTGAGCTCTAGCTGTTATGTATTGAAGAACACATCCCTGGCCACCAGGAGTATCGCATATATAGTTTTCACTCAGGTCCACGTCAGTTACTTTAGGCGGGAAACCCTGGATTGTTGTTGCTACAATGTTGACAGCCAGCTGCCTATAAAAGCAGGCCGGCTGAGCTGTTTGCTGTTCAGTTCAGTTCCAGCTTACTATAAAGAACCTCTTGGAGAAATCTCTGTGTCGTCTGATTTGTCAACCCACTACTTAATACTGGCGACGAGGATGGAATCGGATGGACATCAGAGCACAGCCAGATTCGGACACTTACTGAGCTGAAACACTGAGCGAAATCACTGAACAGTACCAATTCAGACTTGACTGTACTAGCTAGAGCACTGTGTTCCATCCATCGCCCACGTTGGTACTGGAACCATGGCTTCACTTGTGCCTCTAACGCTGTTTGCCCCAGCCTCTGAATCATGGGACTCCTACCTTGCTCGGTCTGACTGCTACCTCCAAGCCAACGAGCTGATGGAAGTGTCAGAGGAGCGTAAGTGGGGCCTATTCCTCAGCCTCTGTGGGTCCGAGGTGTTCGAAACGGCCCGAGCATTGGTTGCGCCTCTAACAGTCCAGGCAGCGCCGTGGGACACGATTCAAGAGAAGCTCCGCAACCACTACGCACCAAAGCCATCCAAGATTGTTGCCCGCCATGCGTTCTACCACCAGACCAGGCAGAGGGGGAGTCAATTGACAACTACACTGCCGCCCTCTGACAGGCTGCAATGCACTGTGAGTTCCGAGACTTAGACGATGCCCTGATGGATCGAATCATCTGCGGGGTCTGGGACATCCATCTGCAACAGTGTCTCCTCGCCAAGCCAGACCTCACGCTGCAGAAAGCCATTGAGGAGGCCGTGGCCTCGGAAGCTGCTGAACGCTCCACCCAGGAGATCCGCAAGGCCAGCAGCCCACGTCTTGCTAGGAAGCCAGTTCCAGTGCATCATGAAGAGGCCAGCAGTGATGAGGCATCCTCCAGTGAAGACGATGACGTGCACCAGACAAAGCGGGAGCGCAGGAAGTTCCAACAGAAGTCCAAGGGCCAATCGGAATGTGCCGGCTTTGTCAACCCACTACTTAATACTAGCCATCTGCTCTTTGCTCGCTGAATAATGTGTCCCAGCCGGTACCAGTCTTCACAATATGCCAGGGCTCAGCTATAGCCATGTAATATCACATGAGACACACTGCATCTCACAGCTCGGCTAGGTATAACAGCACCCTCCCCACAAAGCAGTTTAACATAAAACATAGCACCCACGTTCTTTGAAGAAAATGCTTCAGTCTGTGCGCATCGACAGCCCGACAGCCTGTCCGCTGTGCACAATTGAATCATGCACTGTGCCGACAAGGACAACAGTGACTTTAGAGAGGAATGGGAACCTTTTACAAAGCACTTAAAAAACAACAGAATGAGTTGGACTCCTTGGCAGGTTTTGAACATGCACAAAGTTATTTGTTAACATAATAGATGGATAACGCAGAGATTTTTACATTCTCATAACATGCAGAGAACAATATATGCAAATAAATCAGAAAGAGGAACTGAGGGAAGGGAGGAAAATACAATTGTTTAAATAATTTGTTATGTGAAAATAATAAAAACTTTTATTATCTAAAAAAAGAATCATGCACTGTGCCGTGGGCGAGGGTGTGAACTGGGCAGCCCCCTGCTTTTCTGCCCAGTTGTACATAGGGGGAAACTTTGCTAGTATTTACAGCATCCATCTTGCGATTCCTCAGGAGGTTAAGTATCTGCTACAATGATAAAATGCTTCTGTTTACAATGGCATAATTCTTTCCAATATCTGGGCACATGAACATTTCCTAACAATGTGTGTTTGGGGAGATGGATGAGGAAACACCTGCCTTTATGCATGACATCAGTACCACGACATTCACAATTGGACTGCAAATGTAGTTAACAGCAGCTTTCTCCCAGCCAAGAAGTGGATCAGAGAAATCCAGGAGGGATTTCAAAGCAGACTGCACAAAATAAACATTCTTAACCTTAAAGCTATTAATAGGCCTTTTTAAAATTAAAGCCACAACACAAAGGCGTTCCTCATTAATCCCATCTTCCCCTTTCACAGCATCTCGCATGCTGTTCAATGTCCCCAACATTACACAGCAGATTCTTAGGTTTTGTTTGGTGCTTTGAATTGATCTTAAAGCAAGTCACTTTGAGTTACCTTAGAAGAAATGCCTAACAAATACAATAAATAATAGTAAAATAAAATGATGATAATATAAGCTCAATTGCTGGGAAAGCTTGAAGTACCATTTGGCTTCTAAACTAGTTTGGTGCTCAGAAAGCATGATTTGGTTTGATGTCTGTATTGAGCCACAGTCTCACATCGGCTAACGCCGCAGGAGTTGTCTTTATTGTGTGTCCTTGGGGTGCAAAAATTCACTACTTTGCTGCATCTCTTCCCATACATGATGTCCTTTTTCCTGTCTCTCTCGGAGACCACCTTGGTAGGAAAACAGAAGAATCACTAAGGAGAGGTAATCAACCGGCCAAAGTCAAAAGACAGCATCTAATAGTAGTGACAGCAGCATGTTTGTGACTTTAAAAAAGTGGCTACTATAGTTGCATACAATTGTGGTTTAGTGCACTGAAGTAGAGACATGTTTAAGTAGCAAAAATGGAAAGACTATTAAGAGTAGAATACAGCACCTCAGAGTAAAAATAAATGTTGATGTAGCAATTTGTGATGCTATCTGACAAACCCACTGCAATGCACCAGTTTCTTAGTGTGCTTGCCAGATTAACAATTGGCGAATGATACTTGAAACTCAACACTGACGTTGTTTCTGCCAGTAATAGCCGTTACATCAAACTGTGCAGAAACGTACTGCTGTATCAGCATACAGCTTATAGATCGGTCTTTGCTATATATAGTCATGACAGCAGGCCTGTCACAATATCCCCAGTACACAAAGGCTTTATTAGGCTCCCCCACCCATTCTACAAGCGGCTTTTAGAAGTGGAAACATGTAGTTTGAAAACAGGCATTTCGAACATGAACCATACTGATTTGGTCTTTTGGTGTATTTTGCAAAAAAATTAAAAATAAACGTACGTGTGCTTTCAGTAGTATACTCTTACAATTCTAGTAAAATATTAAGAAAAAAAAGACAGCTTTTCTCCCTACAAAATATGAATTTCAAGATGCATATTTTGTCCGATGTGACACCTGGGGGCCTCTTGGCGCCCACTGAGGTTTCCAGCCCCTGCTGATTTATTGAAATGTCAGTTTGGGAGGGCTGGGGGGTATTTTGTAGTCCAAAACAAAACAAGTGCCTCTGAACCGAAAAGTATTGGGGACCCCTATGGTAGCAATGCGTGACAAAGCAACCACTTGTTTGCAAGACACAGTAATTTATTTACCGGTAAAAAGCTCATTTCCAATTATATTAATTCATAGTATATATTAATACAACTATTTCACACAACATGCAACATAACAGTCCTGCAGTAAAACTGCAATGAACTGATTAATAACTGTTTATATACATGCTAATAAACCAATTTTGTCCAGTGCTTCAATGTACTTGTCACTGCCGGACAGAAAAATATTCTGTCCTCTTTGCGCAACATTACTTCCCCCATAAGAGCATTTTGCAAACAGGAAGGAGGTCATCCAAAATCTGAGCATCCATTTCAAGCAAACTTCCTACAAAAACTACAGCCCTGAATCTCAGGAAGCGTCAGTCTACAGTTCATTCTGCAGCTACTTCCATGTAAGGGGCCCTGATTTTCCAGTGTCTCTGGCTCGAGTTCCCTTCAATCCAATGGACTGCCCAGAGCGACTTCTCAAATCACGATCTGACACTTCACTTTGTGCCATCTCTTCATCGTATCTAAGGGCAAAGAGAAAGTCAGTATCGTCCCATGGGATTCACAGGTGGGCTAAACAATGATCAGAACAAGGTGGTACCGCTCCTCCTAGACTTTGCTACTACAGGTTGTAGATGGAGGAAATGAATGCTTGCCAATTATCTGCCTATTATTATTATTATTATTATTCCACCCACAATATTAGGATGGTTCACAACACAAAAATACATGATAAAAATGAGAACAAAAAACCAACCAACCAATAACCCCCTTCCCTTAACCCCATGCATATTGAAAGCATGTGAAGGACAACACTTCTGGTTCTTCTGCATGCAGAAAACCTGTGTGGGGAAGATATTTTATATATAAAGGTAAAGGTACTCATGACCGTTAGGTCCAGTCACGGACGACTCTGGGGTTGCGGTGCTGATCTCGCTCTATAGGCCGAGGGAGCCAGCATTTGTCCTCAGACAGCTTCCGGGTCATGTGGCCAGCATGACTAACACCGTTTACCTTCCTGCTGGAATGGTTGACGTGCTTTCAAACTGCTAGGTTGGCAGGAGCTGGGACCGAGCAACGGAAGCTCACCCTGTCGCGGGGATTCGAACTGCTGACCTGCTCGGCAAGCCAAGAGGCTCAGTAGATTAACCCACAGCTCCACCCGCATCCCTATTTCACACAATCTCCACTTCTTGTGTGTAGTCTACAGTGATACAAGCCACTAAATTTTAGGAAGAGCTATGAAGGTGAACAGCGTTTCCGTGCGCTGCTCTGGTTCGCCAGAAGCGGCTTAGTCATGCTGGCCACATGACCCGGAAGCTGTACCCCGGCTCCCTCAGATAATAAAGCGAGATGAGTGGCACAACCCCAGAGTCGGTCAGGACTGGACCTAATGCTCAGGGGTCCCTTTACCTTTTTACCACCATTATACTGCTGATTATGTACTTTGGCTATACACGCACACAATCTCCACTTCTTGTGTGTAGTCTACAGTGATACAAACCACTGAAGTTTAGGAAGAGCTATTCCACCATTATACTGCTGATTATGTTCTTTGGCTCTATCACAGGACAGAAGATAAGAATAAGAACTTGCTATGTTGAATTGAAAGCTTCATGTTAATGTTTACTTCTGTGTACAGTGTGCCTCGCAAGACGAAAAGAATCCGTTCCGCGATTCTCTTCGTCTAGCGGTTTTTTCGTCTTGCGAGGCAAGCCCATTGACAGCGGATTAGCGCTATTAGAGGTCTAGCGGCTTTTAGCGATCAGCTGTTAAGTGGCTTATCAGCGGAACAGCTGATAAGCGGCTTAGCGGCTTAGGAAAGGCGGGGGAGCGAAAAAAACCTGCGGGAACTCGCAAGATTTTTTCGTCTTGTGAAGCAACCCCATAGAGAAATTCGTTTAGCGAAGCGCCTCCAAAACGGAAAACCCTTTCGTCTAGTGGGTTTTCCGTCTTGCGAGGCGTTCGTCTTGCGGGGCACCACTGTATGTCCTATCAATACAGACAACTGCACTATTTCTTCCAGGGATGTGCATCACTACCGTCTAAAGCCTCAGCTGTCATTTACTATGTAAGTACTTTCCATTTTGCTTCAAGATTAATGGCATAAATGACAGACGGAGACGTCACTCAAGTGAAACAAATGGCTCATCTAGAAGAACCTTAAAACTTAACAGCAACAAACCTCAGAGCTACTGCACATTTATAACTTGCCACAGCAATCTGCAACATTCTGAAATACAGTGGTACCTCGGGTTAAGTACTTAATTTGTTCTGGAGGTCCGTTCTTAACCTGAAACTGTTCTTAACCTGAAGCACCACTTTAGCTAATGGGGCCTCCTGCTGCTGCCGCGCTGCCAGAGCACGATTTCTGTTCTCATCCTGAAGCAAAATTCTTAACCTGAAGCACTATTTCTGGGTTAGCGGAGTCTGCAACCTGAAGCGCATGTAACCTGAAGCATATGTAACCTGAGGTACCACTGTACTTAATAATGTGATTATCTGGTGAATAATGGCTGTTATTTCAACAGCTATTCACAGAAGGATGCAACTGTAACAGACATATTTAACCAGATATAATGAAGAAAAATTGTGTGGTACAGTACAGAAGTCAAGGGTGCAAGGCTGGAATCAGGAATGGCTAAGTCACCTGGCACCCTAAGTAAGACTCAATTCAGGTGATCTTAGTGTTTGAGGCATAAGTATTTCACGGGACTATTTTTTCCACCATAAAATGGGTCTTTCTGCAGTAGAGATCCCTGTGGATTGCTTTGGGAAGGATTTAACAAAAATACTAAATCTACAGACCTTGTAAACCATTGTATTTTTATGCATTATGCATTTGTCATGGTCTGAAATTGCTCAGAAATGTTTTCTAAGAAGCCATTCATAAAAGAAATAAGTAATAATGTGCCATCTGAGTTTTTGCTGAGTTAACACCAAGACTAGGTTACACTCAGATACTAGTCAAAAGGCAGCCCTAAAGCATCTACTTGCAGAGGTTCAGACAATTGCTTTATCTATGATTAATACTTACAAAATCTCATAATGTCCAAGGGCTTCTTTGGGGGGAGATTTATTCCATTTACAGTCTGGAATTTCCCCGTTAGGGACAGCAATGTTAAGTGTGTCATTAATAAGATTGTATTTGAGGATACGATCATTGGCAGTACTGGAAGTAAGAGATGGAGAAGCGTTGACCTACGATGTGTACACAGGAAGGAGAAAAATAGATAGTTCACATCCACCAATTCTTCCACAAACAGAAATACGATAAATCATCAAGAGCACCTCAGGGTCATTCCATAAGAAGTTGCCCAATTTTTGATGACTTTTTTACCTCATATCGGCCCATTTTCTTAAAATTTTGAACACTTGTTGAATGATCAGAACTAAGTTTAAATCTAAAATTTTACTTTTTTATCTCATCCCGTTTTTGAGTTGTGGGGGTTTGAAATTTTAAAAAACTGACAATTGTGGCCTTGCCAGACTAAACAAAAATCTTAAAAGCTCAGCTCGGAATTGAGATATTCCCAAACTAAAAATATCAATCTCTTCAGAACTTCATGGGCTTTAATTTGATATGGCACATGATGGATTTACTTTAAATTTTAAAGTTACAAAATTTAAAAAATGGTTGAAGTGATAAAAAATTATTAGGAATTAAAAATTCCAAAAATGTATTATTTCATATTTCTAAGAGCGTCATGCAAAATTGGGATCTGACTAGGATCACATTTAAAAATATATATTTTGTACCTATTTGTTGGCCCTATTGGGTTCTATTTAGGATAAATGGGTTTTCCTGGAGTAAAATGTAACTGAATAAACAAGACTTCAAACTATAGGATCAGTTACTTCAGGCATTTCTTCAAAAAGTTATTCAATTAAAGGGTATCTGAAAAGCTAGTCAGGCTTTTCTTTTTAAACAGTATTCCAAGGCTGTTTCAAAACAAGAACACAAAATACGGAATAAAACAAGAACAAAACCAAAAGGCCACAGAAGGTCCAAATAGCCAAAGGCCTGGTTACAGAGCAAGGTTTTCGCCTGGTGCCTAAAGACAGGGAAAGAAATGCCAGGCAAGAGCCTTCCACAAACTCCCATTTCCATCAGACTCAGCGCCCGCATGGCCAATGGACAAAGACCGATGGGAGTTCTAGCTCAGCAACAACGGGAGGGCCAAAGGTTCCCTTCCCTTCATCTAACAAGGTTTTTCTGGAGAGTTGTAGATCTTGAAACGTGCCCCTGATTTTCATGAATCAAGACTGCCAAGTTTGTGAAGTCCTACCAGGTGCTATGATGCCGTAGTTTGGTCACCATAGTTGCCCTGGCTTCATTTTCCACTTCCCCTATGGCAGGAGTCAGCAGAGCCCGAGTCCCAGCTCAGGGGCTCAGCATCCACTATGCCCCATACAAGGAGGCAGCAAGGCTTCTCTGTGAGGAGAGGCATAGCTGAGTGGCCGATTCCTGGGATCTCTGATGAGCAGGGATCTCCAGAAACAGCGCTGGGAAATATCGACGTTGAAGGCCTTGGAGAGCAACAGCTACGGCAGACAGTGCTAGACTAGATGGACCAGTGGCCAGGATTCACCATAAGACACCTTTTTATGAGTAGTATTCCTGAAAAGCAAAGACTTTCCCATTCAGAGTCTCGAGAAGGGGAATCCTTTAGGAGCCAATGAGCAGGACTGTTTTTCCACACTGCTTTTCAAAGGAAACCTGCAACGCCAAGATAACTCCGCTTACCTCAATAAGCCATGGCTTTAGCTTGTCATCAATGATGATGTCATATCCGTAACATTCAAAGCAGTGTTTATCATTGTTCATTACAGGCTGAAAGAGTTGAAAATGTACATGAGAGCAGAAATGAACATCGGTACAATTTTACTAGCTACGGAGTCTGACTAAGACTCCTGAAATAAATATGCAAGGCATTTCAGTTACATGCTCCCTATTTTGCTAGGCTGCTGTCAGCTGTGGGACGCCCTCAATAAATGGTACAAATAATCATATTGTGGGCTAGAAAAGGGGGTCCAAAAAGTATGATGGGCTACTGCTTGTTATTGCCACCAACCCAGCTGCTCTCCACCCATAAAGGACTCAAAGGAAGGTGTTGGGCATCATCCTGCTTTTAAGAACCCCCAAAGCTCAAGAGATCCTGTCCAAGTCTTGCTTTGCATCGAAGGGGGTGATTGCCAGGCTTAAGGATGCAGCTGCCACGTGATCGTATTCCTCAGCCTGGTGATGAGAACCAAGTATAGAATCATAGAATCATAGAAGAGACCACAAGGGCCATCGAGTCCAACCCCCTGCCAAGCGGGAAACACCATCAGAGCACTCCTGACATATGGTTGTCAAGCCTCTGCTTAAAGACCTCCAAAGAAGGAGACTCCACCACACTCCTTGGCAGCAAATTCCACTGTTGAACAGCTCTTACTGTCAGGAAGTTCTTCCTCATGTTTAGGTGGAATCTTCTTTCTTGTAGTTTAGAACCATTGCTCCGTGTTCGCTTCTCTGGAGCAGCAGAAAACAACCTTTCTCCCTCCTCTATGTGACATCCTTTTATCTATTTGAACATGGCTATCATATCACCCCTTAACCTCCTCTTCTCCAGGCTAAACATGCCCAGCTCCCTTAGCTGTTCTTCATAAGGCATCGTTTCCAGGCCTTTGACCATTTTGGTTGCCCTCCTCTGGACACGTTCCAGTTTGTCAGTGTCCTTCTTGAACTGTGGTGCCCAGAACTGGACACAGTACTCCAGGTGAGGTCTGACCAGAGCAGAATACAGTGGCACTATTACTTCCCTTGATCTAGATGCAATACTCCTATTGATGCAGCCCAGAATTGCATTGGCTTTTTTAGCTGCCGCGTCACACTGTTGGCTCATGTCAAGTTTGTGGTCAACCAAGACTCCTAGATAATTTTCACATGTACTGCTCTCAAGCCAGGTGTCACCCATCTTGTATTTGTGCCTCTCATTTTTTTGCCCAAGTGCAATACTTTACATTTCTCCCTGTTAAAATTCATCTTGTTTGTTTTGGCCCAGTTCTCTAATCTGTCAAGGTCGTTTTGAAGTGTGATCCTGTCCTCTGGAGTGTTAGCCACCCCTCCCAGTTTGGTGTCATCTGCAAATTTGATCAGGATGCCCTTGAGTCCATCATCCAAGTCGTTGATAAAGATGTTGAATAAGACCGGGCCCAAGACAGAACCCTGTGGCACCCCACTAGTCACTCTTCTCCAGGATGAAGAGGAACCATTGATGAGCACCCTTTGGGTTCGGTCAGTAATACTTCTTAAAAAAATATTTTTCAATCATACAAAAAATTATCTAGTTCTGAGGGCATGCTATTGTCCCCTGATCAAATACTCATGCATTAATGGGTGACACAACTACCCTCACACACATACGCATGCCAGCCTTGGCAAAAAGGTAACATTTATAGGAACCCTAAATGACTGTGACCTTGGACCGACCAGAGGGATGGCAACCCTGGACTTAATCTTAAGTGGCACCCAAGACCAAGTATGAGATGTAAAGTGTTGCTGGACTGAAAGGAAGGAGTGACCATAGGACTATTACATTAAATAAACGTGTAAGTGGCCACTTGCCAAGAAAATCCAATATAGGAACATTTGAGTTCAAAAGAGGAAACTTCCCCCAAAAAGAGGGAATGGAGAAACTTCCCAAGAGGAAACGTTTCCACATATAGAGCCTTTTAGTTTAGAAAAAAAGGCAAATAAGAGGTTACAGGATAGAAATGTCACGGCACGCAGAAAGGGGATAAATTAAAGTCTTTCTCCCTCGTAACACAAGGAACTCATGGAGATCCAGTGAAGCTGAATGTCGGAAGATTCACGAGAGACAACAGAAAGGACTTCACACAGCACATGGGATTTGCTCCTACAATGGAAAATGATGGCCACCAACTTTGGTGGCATTAAAAGAGGTGTAGCCAAATTCACAGAAGACAAGGCTGTCGGTGTCCCCTAGCCAATGATCAGAGGCACCATGGTTCAGAAAACCAGTTTCTGGAAAGTGGAGAATATGGTTGCAATCAGGTCCTACCTGCAGGCTTGCCATGGGCATCTGGTTGGCTACTGTGAGAACAGGATACTGGACTAGACGGGCCACTGGCCTGGCCCAGCAGAGATACATTTATGTTCTTATATAGTCCTTATTTGTACACAATGTGCGTACTGCCTGCTTAATAAACTCTGTGGCCTTTTTTTAAAAAGGACACCGAAAAGATAAGCACACATATTTACAGCCTCAATATTCAAACCGGGAAGAGCAGAAGGAAGCATTATAAAACGTATTTTTCTTTTGTTTCTCTACTCACTGCAACGGCTTTCAGTGACTGCACAATTATCCAGTGAATTTCATCAAACAGCTTGTTGGTGACCTCTTTCCCACGAGTGCTTTCTAAATACAAGCGCAGATTGCTCACTGTCCATTTACCACCATGGATGTGATTGTAATCATCCTGCAGAGGCAAGGCGTCAAATCAAAAAGTATAGAGTTGATATCAGCTGTAAACACACTCGCAACATTTTCCAAACAGTTCTTTGTTGATTTAATAGAGCAGGAGGTTCACAAGCCAGACTCTAAAGTAAGTAAGGACAGCAATACTGTTGTGAAAGAATAAAGGGAGCTGTCACAATGGTCTTCAGTCAGGTTTTGTATGCAGGATAGCTAGTTGGAGAAGCAGAGACATTGGCCCCATCAGCGCTGTGCATTTTAAACAGAATTGTACCACTTTAAACAGATCATTACCCTCCGCCGCCCCCCCCCGCCGCCGCCACACAAAAAAACACCTGGGAAATGTAGTTTGCTAAGGGTTTGAGAGTTGCTAGGAGAACCCTGTTCCCCTCAGAGGTAGAACTCCCAGGAATTAACGGCACTTACTGTAAGTCCACTAAAGCAACAATGGGAAAGAAGTTGTAATCAAGGGACTGAGGAACTGTATTTTTATTACATATGTTCCGTTTATAAATTTATTTAAAGTAATTCAAATATACATTATACGAAAATGTTCCAACTTTACCCCATGCTTCTGAATGGCAACATTGGTAAGATGCACAAACATGTTGTCTAATTCACTTGTACTTGGTGTGTATTTTACTGTGCAAAAGCGACAAAACCCAAGTTTATACCTGAAATGCAAAAAAGGGAGGGGGCAGGTTTTATTGTTCACCAATTTATTTATTTATTTTAACTTATAAACTGTCCTGGAAATATTGATATCAAAAGCTGGCATATGCATTCTTAAAAATAAATGAATAAACTTCTTTTAATCCAATAAATGGATGTATTACAGCAATAAATGGACACATTACAGTAACAGTTATTATGGAGACAACAACTAAAGGTAACTCAAATACATCATAATGTCCTGAATACATTCTGGAAACAGCAGCTGCAGTCCTCACTGCATCCTGCGCAATCACCTTGATTAGGATTTTACTGCTCAATTTCATAATGATGAATATCAATGTTATTAAGGAGGTATTAAATTTTTCTCAATGCTTTTTGCAATCCTGTTTGTTTTTCTATTAGTGCATCAAAATATTGTGGCCACTAAAGGGAAAGATTTAGAAGTTAACAAGGTGCCAGGGCTGGATGATACTCATCCAAAAGTTCTTAAAGAATGCAGAATTCTGACTGCTGGTCTATTACAGGCTTCCTCAACCTCGGCCCTCCAGATGTTTTGAGACTACAATTCCCATCATCCTGCTAGCTAGGGATCATGGGAGTTATAGCCAAAAACATCTGGAGGGCCGAGGTTGAGGAAGCCTGGTCTATTACTTCCTGGATTCTCTCCCCACCCCAAAACCCCCCAACAACCTGGTGTTACAACTCAACTGATTAGGAGACTGATTTTTAAAATACATATTAAGCAATCTAACTCCTACCCTGTATACATATCCAAACCATGACAGAGAATAAGAATGGTTTCTTCACACAATGATTTCAGAAGCACTTCAAAAGTTTCTAAAGACATCTTGGCCAATATGGAACAAAGAAACAGATTTCAATGAAGGAAAGTGAAAAGTTTCAAGGCAAAGCCAAATTGTACAAAAGTGAATTCCAGCAAATCCACCTTCAAGCTGGGAGAAGGAGACACAGAGGTTGCATCCAGACTTGCAGGGAGAAGATAACTGCAAACTGCCTGCCTTTGTGGGTGCAAATTTGTGTCAGTGCAAATCAGGTCAAACAAATTCTCCATACCGAAATTATGGGGGTGGGGGAAATAACAAACAAATCTTTGTTTTCTTTATGATTTGCCCTGCTGGGATACATAAGACAATTTCTAGATGAGGTTATTTTGGAAAATGTCATCTCCCTTCCCCTCTAGCTCGCCAATATGCACAGGGAAATATAACAAGTTAAAATCCAACTTCCTCACAACTCTGGATGAAAATTACCCTCCGTCACTTTTTATTTCCAGAGTGCCACTTCTCACCCTGAAACAGGGGCCTTGTCAGAATATGGACAACTTACATGTAGCATCTCAGAGGACGGTAAGTAGACACTAAAACATACAGGCGAAGGTCAAATTTCTTGCCACCTATCAGTAGAGGATTGTTGATATACAGAGAAATCACATAAGCTTCTTTAGAGGACTGAGATATAAACCTAGGGAAATGTATATTTTATTATTTCAAATGTGCTAGTTGCATTCAACTGTTTGCTTTTATTTTTAAAACTAGCTCTAGAAAAGTAACAAAGGCAGTTTCATTTTAGTGCTATATGCAGAACTGTTGAACAAGAAGAGCTGACAGATAGGACTGATTACCGGTAAATCTTTCTGAGAAAAGAACGAACTTCCCTAGACCACAAGCATTTAAAAGCAAGGACGACCAATGTGCTGCTCACAGAGTGCTTCTTGCAGCTACGGGACACTTTGTAGGAAGAAGTTCCAAGGACTCATTCATGTAAATAAATGATTTTAAATATAATAGCTTTTGTCTTAATCTGACTGGCAAAAGGTTTTGAGAATATTCTTAAAACTCTATCCACCACAGTTTATAGTCAATTGGTGCTTCCCAAAACAGCTTCCACTTCCTTTAAAAAGAGCACCAAAATCATTTCATGCAATTACACCAAAGCAATCAGTGCCACAACTTACAATTTTATAGGCCCCATCTTATTTCTAGATTCATTTTTATCTTACACACGTAAAGTGCCCTGTAATCTGTAATAACTGTTTAAAGCACTTATGAATGACCTTCCAGCAAAATAAGAAAGTCACAAATTCAGACAAACATGCTAGACTGCAACAAGGAGTTAAACAAGACCCCACCCCTTTTTGAAGAAACATACGTGGATGTTTTGCTGTCTCGAGACCATTTCTTAATTTGGGAAAGTTTGTTGATAAGGAATATTCCTTTCCCTTGAGCTTTTCCGCAGGGTTTCATAATCCAAGTACTGGAAGGGTTTTTCCGGAATTCTTCAACAAATAAATTGTAATCAGCTGGGAGCATAAAGGTGACAGGCACAAAGTCTAAAACGCACCAAGGAAAACCAAGAATTAACACAGCATAGTTATACAGAGTGCCATTTAATTACACAGTGCTTTGCAAAGAACCGGTACCAAAGGAATTTATCATCTAGAAGCGGGATTTAAATTAAACAAACAGAAAACCAAGGTGCTGGGGAAAAATTTGACAGATACAGAGTCAGAACGGTTTCAGAGGGAAACAGAACTAACTGTGGTTAAAAAAGTAAAATACCTAGGGGTGAATATAACAGCAAAAAATCTGAGTCTATTTAAGGATAATTATGAAAAATGTTGGACTGAAATTAAGAGAGACTTGGACAGTTGGACAAAATTGAAGCTTTCTTTGTTAGGCCGAATTGCTGCTATTAAGATGAATGTATTGCCAAAAATGTTATTTTTGTTTCAAACATTACAGATTGTGGACAAGACGGAGTGCTTCCGGAAGTGGCAAAAAGATATTTCTAAATTTGTCTGGCAGGGCAAAAAGCCCAGAATTAAGTTTAAGATATTAACTGACGCGAAAGAAAGAGGGGGCTTTGCCCTGCCAGACTTAAAGTTGTACTATGAAGCCGCAGCTTTCTGCTGGCTAAAAGACTGGCTACTTCTCGAAGACACTGACGTACTGGATTTGGAAGGTTTTAACAATGCTTTTGGTTGGCATGCATACTTATGGTACGACAAGGTTAAGATCAATAAGGCCTTTAAGAACCATATTGTTAGGAAAGCAGTATTTAATGTCTGGACAAAATACAAAGACTTATTGGAAAACAAGACTCCGAGGTGGCTTTCGCCTCTGGAAGCTAAGGCCCGAAAAAGACCCAATATGGAGGCCAAATGGCCAAAATATTGGGAAATATTAGAAAAAGATGGAGACAATTGGAAATTGCAGAGTTTGGAGAAAATGAAGGATAAAGTGCGAGACTGGTTACATTACGCTCAGATTAAAGAAGTCTTTAAAAATGACAAAAAGTTAGGGTTCCAGGTGGAGAAATTGAAGTTAGAAACAGAATTGTTAGAACCAAAGACTAAAGTACTATCTAGAATGTATAACTTGCTGCTAAAATGGAATACACAAGACGAAATGGTTAAATCGGCGATGATAAAGTGGGCACAGGACATTGGGCATAACATTATGTTTGAGGACTGGGAAAGGTTGTGGACCACTGGGCTGAACTTCACCGCATGTAATGCTCTGAAGGAAAATGTAATGAAAATGATATATAGATGGTACATGACCCCAGTTAAACTTGCCAAAATATACCATTCGTCTGATAATAAATGTTGGAAATGTAAAGAAAATGAAGGAACATTCTTTCACCTCTGGTGGACATGCCCTAAGGTGAAGGCCTTCTGGGAAATGATATATAATGAGCTGAAAAAGGTATTTAAGTATACCTTCACTAAGAAACCAGAGGCCTTCCTTCTGGGTATTGTAGGCCAGAAGATGCTAAAGAAGGACCGAACATTTTTTATGTATGCAACAACGGCAGCAAGGATTCTCATCGCTAAAAACTGGAAAACTCAAGATCTACCCACACTGGAAGAGTGGCAGATGCAGCTGATGGACTATATGCAACTGGCCGAGATGACTGGCAGAATCCGAGACCTGGGAGAAGAGAGGATTGAGGAAGACTGGAAGAAATTTAAGACGTATTTACAAAAACATTGCAATTTGGTTGAATGTTAAGAAGGATGCTAGATTATAAAAAACTGGCCACCACTAAATTAGATTTGAATTTGATGATAAGTGAGATTAAAGAAAACATAAATTTTTTGGAGAATTGCTAGATTATATTTAAATGAGTGGATATAAGATCGTAAACAAGTTGATAATTTGCTTGGAAAAACCTTTTTACGATGTAAATGGGAGCGGGAGACGTGAGGGAGTCCAAAGAAGCGATGAAACCACGTTATGATATAAGTAAGGTTGTTTATTATTTGTGCATTTGTATTCAAAAATTTTAATAAATATTTACATAAAAAAAAACAAAGGAATTTATCATCTAAAAATATTTAATACAGTATATACATCAATACATAAAACTAAAGGGGAAAACTCAGCCCTGTTCACATTCTCTCCTAGTCTACATTGTTTTTTAGTTAAGGTGATGGCAGTGACAGGGCTCATCCTCTCTCCAACACCTGCACTCCATGTTTAATACTAGAGTAGAAAGAAGCTTGGATAGTTTCGACCAGGCTTCCTCAACCTTGGCCCTCCAGGTGTTTGAGACTACAATTCCCATCATCCCTGACCACTGGTACTGCTAGCTAGGGATCATGGAAGTTATAGGCCAAAAACATCTGGAGGGCCAAGGTTGAGGAAGCCTGGTTTAGACCAATTAACAGGTGACAGAGAAATAACTTTTTTGTTGTTCACCATCTTAAGAGGATTACCACGAGTCGAAGAGTATCTGCAGAACTTCACTATCAAGAGTTACTGAAAGTCTATTTAAACCTTAACTGATAGTAAGTATATTAAGAATGGAGTTACATTCTCTCAACTCATACTATAGTAATGTTAAAAGCATTATGGCAAAAGTCTGATTCTAGACAGCCAAATAAGGCTGTAAACCCAAGCATACATAATGGGAAGTCAATCCTATTGAAATCAACTGGGCTTATACCCAAGTCAACTTGGTTAGGATCAGACTGCAAGCTCGACAACTGATGGCCTCAACAAGGCCATGTCTGTTTTTTATACTCTTGGAAAGACCAAACATGATTTTAAACACCTGCTCCATTACCAGCCTCTCATAATCTTGGAAAAATTACATCTTTTCTCACACTATTGGAAAACTGTAGTAAGACTTGCAATAAGGCTGTGTTCAATATGTCTGCTCTTTTAAATCTGCAAAAATATGCTTCAGAAACCTTGTCCATGTGACATTTTAAGAAATCTGTCTCAGCTGATTCACGACTGACATGTGGCCTATTGAGCTAAGTACTGGCCTCAAAGCAACGTTATCTGAGCCCTCATGTCTCAGTTGTATTTTAACTGAGATGTGGTTCAAAAAAATCACTGATGTTTTTATCTTAATGCTCTCTCATACACAGTCTGGACAGGCAAAAAACCACTCTCAACTTGCCTTTAGGGGATCTTTCATGAAATAAATTTGTTCCTCAGAAGCTATCCTACTACCTACTACCTGAGAAGATGTGCTCTACACAATTAAGAGCTTTTGAAGTGCTTACATTTCCCCTGAACTGTTGTGTATGTGGTCACTGAATTTGAGCAGAGCAAGACACACAGAGAGATGAGTAAGCTGCAGAATTCCCTGGAAAACCACAGGCCTGGTTCAGATGCCACTTTAAGTCACAGTATAAGATTCAGTATGGCTTAAAGGAAATGCACACTTTGTTCGTCCCTTCAGTCCACCAGCGAGATATCAAACCAGAGGTTGGCTTGCCGTTATACAAACAGCATGTGCCGGTTCGCACATGTTTCCCAACAAACTATTATGGTAAGCCAAGAGCAGACCTTGTCGCCTACCAAACCACAATGGTAAGCCAAGAACTAACCCCATCATGATTTGTTAAGAGACAAACAAACTACAAGGACTGCTTTCCACAAAACAGCTAGCCCGCCTCTGATTTGTTTCCTCACCATCAGAAAGGAGGGAAGGAGAACGAACCATGGTCTTTTTGAGCAGCTGCACCAGACACCCTGCTCCACAGTAAGTTAAACAATGATTTAATGTGATGTGTGAACCGGATGGCAAAGATCCAAATTTCTGAATATCTATTATATGCTACTGAGGGATGTCTTGTGTTTAAAATGCACATACAAATAGTAGAATTGGCCAAGACAACTCACCTAAGTAAAGGTATTTTCCATTTTCATCTTTCTCTGCGAGAGGGCTACCTTCTTTTTCTAATTCCTTCCTATACCTCTTAATATTTTTGACCATTAAGTCCTTTCGGGTGAGCTCATAGTGATTTGGGAAATGGTTGACAATCTGGTCATCAGAGAGGCGGTAACCAGTCTCCACGCTGAAAACATTTCGAATAGTTTGCACACTCATCCTGTGAAGAGAAAATTGTCACTGGGCTTCCCCCAAAATATGCAACTCACAACCTGATAGGAATCAGGCTGGCCTTTGCATTAAATATGATCAGAAGAAAAAATAATCAGACAACTTGAAGACATCTAATAAGAAATCTACTTCACTCTTCTTACCACCTCTTCTCCAGAGAATTTCCAAAAGGCAGTCATTCTTGAAGGTGGAGCAGGCATTCTATAAATTGTTGTTGTACCCTACAAATTATCTTGTTATTCTGCATTCCAAGCTCTGCTTTTCCCCAGGAATCATTACAACAGGAGGGGCTTCGCACGTACCTGCTGCCTCTCCAAATTATGGTATAAGTGGAGTGAGCAGTTTCTGAAAACTGCATGAATATAAACCACTGATGAACTGAACCCTAACAAGATGCTCTTCTCATACACAGGAATTAGATGACCATATATTTAAAAACACAAAAATATATACCATGATAACAAAGAAAAACTATACCCCCCCGCCCCCATTTAAAAGGCCAAAGGTTGTTTAATTAGCCCAAGGCCTAGGAGAAGAGAAATGTTTTGCCTAGTGCCTAAATATACGTAATGAAGGCCCTAGGTGAACCTCCCCAGAGAGCATCCCACAAGGAGGGAGTCACCACAGAAAAGGCCCGCTCTCGTGTTGCTACCCTCCAGCCCTCTCATGGAGGGGGCACATGAAGAAGGGCCTCGGGGTCCAGGTTAATTTGTATTGGGAGGAATTGAGTTGAATGGGGCTTACTCCCAAATAAGTGTAATTATGTATGCAACATGTTCCACAACACACACACACACACACACACACACACACTGCTTACCAGTAAAAATTCCAGTCTTCATTTTCTGACACTTGGACCCATCCCCTCTTCTCAAAGTTGTTTATAAGCACAGATTTCTCTATGTCAGTAACCCATTTGACTTTTCCTGCCATTATCCTAAAAGTAAAAAAAAAAAAAAAAGGATCTTAATTTAAATGGGGAAAACTGATACGGGTGAATACAGGCACTCCCTCATTTACGTGGGGGTTACGTTCCGAGGCACCACGTGCATCGATGAAATCATGTATAATTGAAACTCATTGGAAAAGCCTGCAACAACCTCCCCCCCCCCCTTTTCAGTGACATTTCAGTAACATCTTTATGACATTTCCAGGTCACTTCCTGTTCAGAACGATGCACATATACATGGTCACATACATACTGAACACGCCTAAATGGGGGGCTGCCAGTATGTGAAATAATTTCCACAAATAAATAGCATTTAATGGGAAGACAAGGAATAAAATATTAGAACATTTTAATCCTGCTATATTTAGCCCAGCAGGGATAGAACATGGCACTCTGGGCATAGAAGGTACAACTCACCAATGCAGCCATTTTAAAAAAGATATTTAATTTGCACTATAGCGCTTATTTATTAAAGTATGACTGCCCAATTTCTCTCACGGCTTTTAAGGCATGTTTTGAGATTGAAAGTTTATTTGGGGAGGGGGAATTAGTAAAATGCTAGCGGCTGGAAAAGAAGAGGTGTTTTAATAATTTATTTTAAGTAGTGCTATAAACCCTTTTAAAGTTTCACTCTACCAAGGTAATAATAATAATAATAATAATAAATAGCCAACATGCATTTCTGCACTAACTGAAAAAAATTACAAAATTTAATGACAATGTGTGCCAAGTCACAAAATATTCACCTACTCATGTCAAAACTATACCCCTTGGAAGGAAGGAAGAATAACAGTTCCATACCTTCAGGGATTGTACTCCTCCTCCATTTCCAACCCCCCCCCCCTTCTAAATATGCCAGATTTCTGCAGCCTGAAAGAAGAATAAGCTCCAGAAGTCATAAAAGAAGACTACTTTGATAATATGATGTGGATAGCCCCACAAAGTCAATGAGGCATGGCAATTCTATACAAAACCTATTGTGGGGAGCACCCTACATCAAATTGAATTTATCGAGGGACTTACATGCAGGATAATGAAATATTCCAAGTTACCCATAATACAAATGTAAGAATCACAACATTAGTTTGGTGAGCGGGAAAGGATATTGAGAAATCTCTCAGCAGGTCCCTGAAGCTGGGTTTTAACCCCCACATGTCCCTATGGAATAAATACTGCTAATGCAGATTTCATTATTTTTATTTTATTTTAAGTATTTATATCGCGCCTTTCTCCCAAACTGGGATTCAAGGCAGTGTACAACCTTTCAAAACATAATTATAGAATAAAGGTAAAGGGACCCCTGACCGTTAGGTCCAGTCGCGGACGACTCTGAGTTTGCGGCTCTCATCTCACTTTATTGGCCACAGGTCATGTGTGTATTGGCGTACAGGTCATGTGGCCAGCATGACTACGCTGCTTCTGGCAAACCAGAGCGGTGCACGCAAATGCCATGTACCTTCCCGCCGGAGTGGTACCTATTTATCTACTTGCACTTGACATGCTTTCGGACTGCTAGGTTGGCAGGGGCAACGGGAGCTCACACCGTTGCGGTGATTTGAACTGCCGACCTTCTGATCGGCAAGCCCTAGGCTCAGTGGTTTAGACCCGCGTCCCAATTCTAGAATACAAAGTCACAAAAACCAAATAGTTAACAACAACAGTTAAAATGCAACGACATACACATTGAAAACCAGCATCAAAATTAAGTTTGCCCTGATAGCAGCTCCGTGGTCAACATCATCTGCCCCTTCGGTTCCAAATGCCTGTCTGAATAAGAAGGTCTTGGCCTGTCAGCAGAAAGAGAACAAAGGGGAAGCCAATCTAACTTCTTCTGGGAGGGAATTCCACAATACAGTGGTGCCCCGCAAGACGAACGCCTCGCAAGACGGAAAACCTGCTAGACGAAAGGGTTTTCCGTTTTGGAGGCGCTTCGCTAAACGAATTTCTCTATGGGCTTGCTTCGCAAGATGAAAAAATCTTGCGAGTTCCCGCGGGTTTTTTTCGCTCCCCCCCCCGTTTCCTAAGCCGCTAAGCCGCTTATCAGCTGTTCCGCTGATAAGCCGCTTAACAGCTGATCGCTAAAAGCCGCTAGACCGCTAATAGCGCTAATCCGCTAAGCTGTCAATGGGCTTGCTTTGCAAGACGAAAAAACCGCTAGACGAAGAGAATCGCGGAACGGATTCTTTTTGTCTTGCGAGGCACCACTGTATGTGAGTGTGACGTTAACATATATGAGAGAGTGCTGGAGGGGAAAATAGTTAAATAGTTTGCACAGACAGGACCCAGGGGGTGGAGTCAGGGGGGTCTGGGAGGAGTTTGTTGGGAGTTGTGGGTGAGCAGTTGGTTGGCTGGTTGGGAAAGGCCGCTGGTAATAGAGAGACAGTTAGGGCTGTGGGTTCTTGAGTGTGGGGAGGTAGAAGAGATAGAGAGAGGAAAATAAGACTAACAAAGTAAAGAGCAACAACGGTTGGAAAACCGTAAAAGTTTTGTTTTAAGTCTGAAATAAAATACACTCTTCTTTATTAATTGAAAAGCTGACTGAGACTGAAGTGAAGACCAGGAAAAAGAGACGCTGGATGAAGATTGGAAGAAAGTTTTTAAAGATTTATTTTTGGGAATTAGTGCAAAATTAATGAGTATCAGGAAAAATGTTGGAATGAAACTATTTGGCTTTAGTAGAAATGATATAAGGAGTTCTGTATAAATAAGTATTAAGTTTTAAGCTTTAAGGTATTTTATGGTAAGATAAGGTTAAAATAAATTAAGGCAAACTGAATGACAGAGTATAGTGAAAGATGGAAAGGATTTGTTGAGTTAATTAATAGGTTAGACTGTTAAGATAAATTACCCAATAAAAATTGAGAAAGATGGAAAGAATTTGCTGAAACAAATAATTAAACTAGAATACAAAAAGGGAGGTGTGAGGAGGTCGATGAAACAAGTAATTGGAAGATTAAGATATGGAATATTGGTTGTGTGTTTTCTTTTCTTTTTTATTGTTTTTGTTGTATTGTATTTTTCCCCCTCTTTTTTATGTACCGTAATGTATGTTTTGTTAAACTTTGTTGTTTTCTTGCCTTTTTTTGTTATTTTTAAACTTTAAACATTTAATAAATATCATTTTTAAAAAAAGAAAAAGAAAAAAAAGATTGCCGTGTGGCCGAGATAACAATAAGAGCAAGAGATCTCAATGGCAGATGAAGATGATCGACTGCATGGGACTAGCAGAAATGACTGGCAGAATCCGACCCAGGGAAAAGAATCGGCGGAAGAAGACTGGAAGAAATTCAAAGACTATTTGCAGAAATATTACAAAATTAATGAATGTTAGAATGATGTTGGACAGAAATTAAGTGGTTACCAGCTGTAATGTAAAGGTTGAGCAATAAGCTATAATAAGTTATAAACAAGTTATAATAAGGATTTGTTGAGTTAAGAATTTGAATTGGAATACAAAAGGGGGAGGGGTGAGGAGGTCTGGGAAACAAGTTAATGGAAATGAGTAATGGAAATGATATTTGTTTTAATTGGGGGTTTTTTTGCTTTTGTATTTTTGTGGTTTTATTTTTGTGTGTGTATGTTTATTTTCTGTATTAATTGGAAACTATAATAAATATCATAAAAAAAGAGCAAGAGATCTCAAAAGACTGTTTCTGGGGAAGGCTTAGCCTCAGGGTCAGTGGAAGGAAGCTTGAAGGGTTAGAGGCAGAAACCTAAAGCTATACTTTGGGGACCAGGGTCTTGAAAAGCCAAGCCGGGAGGAACAGTGTTGAGAGTAAAATTCTCTTATTTAATTAATTAGTGAAAATACTGACTCACCCATAATGCCCCCCAAGAAGACCAAGCCCCCAGTGAGAGAAAACCCACATGAAAGCTCTGGAGAAGAGAATGGGAATCCCCAGGGGGAGGAAACCAGAATAGAAGAGATGACTAAAACCCGACCTGAAGTAGAAGTTCCACCGTTTTCAGAGGATTTTGAAAAGTGGAAATTAGTACAAGAATATAACCTGAAATTAGAGCTTGAGAAAAATAGAACTGAACAAGAAAAATTTAGGCTGGAGCAGGAATTGGGAAAAGAAAAATTGAGGGCTGAGCAAGGAACTGAACAGTTTAGGCTTGAGCAAGAATTGGTAAAAGAAAGGGAACAGCAGCAGTTTCAGTTAGAGATGAGACGGCTGGAATTAACGGTTTTAGAAAATCGTAATAATAGTAATAACACCGATGGGTAGAATCAAATGAAGATAGATTTAAAATGCTTTCCTGAGTACAGAGATAAGGATAGCCCAGAAGCATTTCTAGTATCCTTCGAGAGAGCCTGTCACGATTTTCAAGTGAGAGAGGAAGATAAAATGATGATCTTGAGAGCTAGGATAAGCGGTCCTCTAGCCGAATTATACGCTCAAATGACTGAGGAATAATCCCGAAATTTTGAGGTGTACAAGCAGTTAATATACGCACGCTTTGGGATTACCTCAGAGCAGTTGAGAAAATTTTTTAGAAGTGTGACAAAGGTGAGGGAGGAAACCTATGCGCAGATGGGGGCAAAGATAAAAACTTACCTCACAAGATGGTTAGAGCAAGAGAATGCAGACATGGTACCTAAGATTAGGGAAGTGATAGCGTTGGAGCAATTTTACGACACAATAAATGGCCAATTGAAGTACCTGATAAAAGAAAGGAACCCCAAGACAATAGAGGAAGCAGCTGGTTTAGCTGGTAAAAATAAATGAAACCAGAGACCATGGATTTGATGGGCCAAAATTTGGTGGGAGATACTGGGAAACAAACAAGAATAAATTTCAGCAAACCAAAGGAAAGATTACCACAGAAACCGATAAGAGAAGTAGCCCCTCATCAAAAAGCCCACATGAGAAGGCGCACACCCATACAGAGTTTACTGAGGGAAAAGTCAATAAAATAAGTTATGCAGGACCCAAAGACATTTCATGCTGGAGATGTGGAAAATTAGGTCATAAAAGTTTTGATTGTAAAAGAGGAAAAGAAACATCTAGTTATATAGCACCACACAGAAGCAGACATATTGTATCCAGCCTGTGGAGCAGGGCCCGACTAGTCAGGTTGTCAAGGAAACGGACATGCCAACTAGGCCCGAGCCTGCTGAGGTAGTAGAGGCCAAAATCCTGCACTATTATGAGATTCAACAAGATAATCTCTTGTTAAAGAAGGCTGGAGAGTATATCTGGATAGTCGGAAAAATATATCTCGGGTTAAAAGACACGGGATCACAAGTCACTATACTCCACCCGGAGATAATCAAGGATGAGGCCATAATTCCAGGAAAAGTAATGAAATTAAAAGGAAGTTCAAAACAAGCAGAGGTGGCGGAAATAGATGTCAGGTTCAAAAACTGGGCAGGGAAGTGGCAGGTAGCCCTTTCGGAAGAAATTCCCGCCCCAGTGCTCATTGGTTGGGACATTTTAGAACATGTGCAGAGTGCTTTCATAGTTACCAGAGCAAAAGGGAGCCCACAGTCACCTGAACCTGAGGGGGTGGATACAGTAGCAGAGGCAGACAGTGCTGAAGGACAGCAAGGGGGTGATCAATGTGAGGAAAGATAAAACACCTTTTTGTTTCCTTTGACTAAAAGTCAAACTCCAAGTTTTGCCAAAAAGCAAGAAGAAGATACTGAGCCGAGTCGGAGAGGCCGTTAACTCCTGAGTGCCCAGAACGGTTGTGTTTGAGCAGGGACCTTTTATATCGAGAAGTCCTTGCCCGACCATGCAGGGGGGGGGGTTGAAGAAGTGAGAAGACAGTTAGTAATCCCACATGAATACCGAGGCAAAATCCTGCAGCACGCTCACAATAGTGTATTTGGAGCGCATATGGGTATTACACGTACAAAACGGAGAGTGGCTCAAAATTTTTATTGGCCAGGAATGGGGAAACAAATAAAACAATACTGTCAAGCCTGTGACATATGTCAGAGAAGAGGCAAGACAAAACAAAAGCCAAATTGTGCCCCTTGCCTATCATATCAACCCCTTTTCAATGGTTAGGGCTGGACCTGACAGGGCCCTTGCCTAGAGCCAGCAGGCGGGGAAACAGATACATCCTCACCATAGGGGATTACGCAACCAAATATCCAGAAGCCATACCGTTGCGAAACACGGAAACAGAAACGGTGGCAACTGCTTTAATTGACTATATGAGTAGATTGGGCTTTGCCAGTGAAACAGTCACTGACTTGGGTTAGTGGTGTATGGGTCAATAGTCCGTGAGACGACCGGGGGCTCCGTACGAACGCCACACTGAGCAGCCACAGAAAAACATTCTCCCTTGCCATGCCTTTGATGCTGGTGGCACTGAGAGAAGTCGCTCACCCAAGGATCTTAGTACCAGCGAAATATATTTCATGTGGCCTGGGCCAAAGCCATATAACCAACAGAGCAGATCATTAAGCAAACAGTCTGTGAGCACCTAGAAAGGAATACTGTAATCACCAATAGTCAGCATGGATTTCTGAAAAATAAGTCATGTCAGACTAACCTGATCTCGTTTTTTGACAGAATTACAAGCCTGGTAGATGAAGGGAACGCAGTGGATGTAGCCTACCTTGATTTCAGCAAGGCATTTGACAAGGTGCCCCATGATATTCTTGTAAAGAAGCTGGTAAAATGCGGTCTTGACTATGCTACCACTCAGTGGATTTGTAACTGGCTGACTGACCGAACCCAAAGGGTGCTCATCAATGGTTCCTCTTCATCCTGGAGAAGAGTGACTAGTGGGGTGCCACAGGGTTCTGTCTTGGGCCCGGTCTTATTCAACATCTTTATCAACGACTTGGATGATGGACTCAAGGGCATCCTGATCAAATTTGCAGATGACACCAAACTGGGAGGGGTGGCTAACACCCCAGAGGACAGGATCACACTTCAAAACGACCTTGACAGATTAGAGAACTGGGCCAAAACAAACAAGATGAATTTTAACAGGGAGAAATGTAAAGTATTGCACTTGGGCAAAAAAAAAATGAGAGGCACAAATACAAGATGGGTGACACCTGGCTTGAGAGCTGTACATGTAAAAAGGATCTAGGAGTCTTGGTTGACCACAAACTTGACATGAGCCAACAGTGTGACGCGGCAGCTAAAAAAGCCAATGCAATTTTGGGCTGCATCAATAGGAGTATAGCATCTAGATCAAGGGAAGTAATAGTGCCACTGTATTCTGCTCTGGTCAGACCTCACCTGGAGTACTGTGTCCAGTTCTGGGCACCACAGTTCAAGAAGGACACTGACAAACTGGAACGTGTCCAGAGGAGGGCAACCAAAATGGTCAAAGGCCTGGAAACGATGCCTTATGAGGAATGGCTAAGGGAGCTGGGCATGCTTAGCCTGGAGAAGAGGAGGTTAAGGGGTGATATGATAGCCATGTTCAAATATACAAAAGGATGTCACATAGAGGAGGGAGAAAGGTTGTTTTCTGCTGCTCCAGAGAAGCGGACACGGAGCAATGGCTCCAAACTACAAGAAAGAAGATTCCACCTAAACATTAGGAAGAACTTCCTGACAGTAAGAGTTGTTCGACAGTGGAATTTGCTGCCAAGGAGTGTGGTGGAGTCTCCTTCTTTGGAGGTCTTTAAGCAGAGGCTTGACAACCATATGTCAGGAGTGCTCTGATGGTGTTTCCTGCTTGGCAGGGGGTTGGACTCGATGGCCCTTGTGGTCTCTTCCAACTCTATGATTCTATGATTCTAACACTTGGAATTGTGCTCAGAAATGGACCAGTAGCCAGTGAAGTTGTTTTAACAGAACAATGTGTTGTTTAACACACAACACGTTACAGTAGTTCAACTGGCGTGGGCGCAGTTGGCGCATGAGCCATAATTATGGAGAACGCGGAGATCAGGACCGAATCCAGGAGTACACCCAAACCGTGAGCCCAACTCTTCAAGGGGAGTGAAACCCCATCCAACACAGGTTGAATACTTATTCCCTGAGCCTTCTCCCAACTGACCAGGAGCGCCAATGTTTTGTCTGGATTAAGCCTCAACTCGTTCAGCCTCATCCAATCCGGGACTGACATCAGATACTGGAAAAGAGATTGAGGCATTCTGCAAGGTCTTAAAGAGCACTTACCTATCAAGAAAATAGAACTGAAGGAAACACTTTTGCACAGTTTCGATAAATGTAGATGCTGGAAGAGAAATGGACTTTATAGATTGAGGGATTTGATTGTGGACAGTAGAATTCTATTGTACCAGGCTACTAAAAGGAATAGGCATCCCAAGAAACCTCAGTGGTTCAAAAACATTCAATAGATTTTATTTCTGCTGCAATAAAAAAACAGGCCATTAAGGATCTGAGGCAGGGGTCAGCAACCTTGTTCAGCCGTGGGCTGGTCCACCGTCCCTCAGACCATTTGGGGGAAAATATAGGAACAAATTCCTATGCTCCACAAATAACCCAGAGATGCATTTACAATGAACGCACACATTCTACTCATGTAAAAACACGCTGAATCCCGGACTGTCCGCGGGCCGGATTGAGAAGGCGATTGGGCTGCATCCGGCCCATGGGCCTTAGGTTGCCTACCCCTGATCTGAGGAAATAGTTAGGAAAAGGAGAAAAATAAGGATGGGACTAAAAGGAAAATGGTTACTCTGAATACAAGGATGCAGCAGCCACATGCATTAAATGACAATTGTGCATCTGTAAACAGATACTAAGAGTCCTCTCACCAATACAATCCTTTTAATTAATAATAATAATAATAATAATAATTTTGCCACACACATTAAGCTGGCTGTGCACAAGTTAAAAGTGTGTACCTTATGGGCTTAGTATAATAGTTTTTTAACAGTTCATGTTTAATTGACATTTTGACTGCCTACCCAGGGGGACTGGACAGTGTTTCCCAACCTTGTGCCTCCAGCTGTTTTTAAACTACAACTCCCATCATCCCCGACTAGCAAGACCAGTGGCAAGGGATGATGGGAATTGTAGTCCAAAAACAGCTGGAGGCACAAGGTTGGGAAACACTGGACTAGAGGACCCTTTGTGCCTCTTCCAACTCGGGCATTTTGGAAGGGGCAGCTTTTCTTCCCTCTGCATGGCCACCTGCTCCTGCCAAATCACCCCCTGAAGGCCCTTGTCCCTCCTTTGGCATCTGACTCCCCTGGGGGGCTTTTCTTTAGAAATGGAGCACAGGAGCTGCAGGGGACACCTGGGAAAGAAGCTGAGCCTGAGGGCTAAGAAGAACTTATTTGTGTATTGTTGCGATTAAAATGATCCATGATCCTGTTGCTTGAGGAGTAAAGAGCAACTGCACCCAAATGAATTGCTGTGCAAGGAATCATAGAATCCTAGAGTTGGAAGAGACCACAAGGGCCATCAAGTCCAACCCCCTGCCAAGCAGGAAACACCATCAGAGCACTCCTGACATTTTGTTGTCAAGCCTCTGCTTAAAGACCTCCAAAGAAGGAGACTCCACCACACTCCTGGGCAGCAAATTCCACTGTCGAACAGCTCTTACTGTCAGGAAGTTCTTCCTCGTGTTTAGGTGGAATCTTCTTTCTTGTAGTTTGGATCCATAAAAGGTAAAGGCGACATTTTTCCACCTTCGCCGCATCAAGCAGTTGGTCCCCTACCTTTCCCGCCCTGACTTGGCCACAGTGATCCATGCGACGGTCATCTCCAGGCTTGACTACTGTAATTCGCTCTACGCGGGGCTGCCCTTGAAGCTGTCCCAGAAACCCCAGCGGGTGCAGAATGCGGCAGCCAGGCTCCTCACGGGGTCTCTGCCATGGGAGCATATTCACCCAGTGCTTTTCAAGCTGCACTGGCTCCCAGTGGAGTACAGGGTCAGATTTAAGGTGCTGCTTTTGACCTTTAAAGCCCTTCATGGCCTAGGACCCTCGTATCTACAGGACCGCCTCTCCCGGTATGCCCCACGGAGAGCCTCAAGGTCCATAAATAGCAGCACCCTAGTGGTCCCGGGCCCTAAGGAAGTGAGATTGGCTTCAACCAGAGCCAGGGCCTTTTCAACACTGGCCCCGGCCTGGTGGAACGCTCTGTCTCATGAGACCAGGGCCCTGCAGGATCTGATTTCTTTTTTCTTTTCTTTTCCTTCTCCCCCTGTGACGAGGCTACATTTTAATATTTTAATGTGCCATTATTTTAATGTTGTATTTTAGTTTTTAAGTTGAAATCATTCTTCTTGTTTTTATTATTGTTTGTAAGCCGCTCTGAGCCCGGCCTTGGCTGGGGAGGGCGGGGGTATAAATAAAAAATTATTATTATTATTATTATTATTATTATTATTATTATTATCCATTGCTCCGTGTCCGCTTCTCTGGAGCAGCAGAAAACAACCTTTCTCCCTCCTCTATGTGACATCCTTTTATATATTTGAACATGGCTATCATATCACCCCTTAACCTCCTCTTCTCCAGGCTAAACATGCCCAGCTCCCTTAGCCGTTCCTCATAAGGTATCGTTTCCAGGCCTTTGACCATTTTGGTTGCCCTCCTCTGGACACGTTCCAGTTTGTCCGTGTCCTTCTTGAACTGGGGTGCCCAGAACTGGACACAGTACTCCAGGTGAGGTCTGACCAGAGCAGAATACAGTGGCACTATTACTTCCCTTGTGTTTCCCAACCTTGGGCCTCCAGCTGTTTTTGGACTACAACTCCCATCATCCCTAGCAAGCAAGACCAGTGGTCAGGGATGATGGGAATTGTAGTTCAAAAACAGCTGGAGGCCCAAGGTTGGGAAACACTGATAGATGCTATACTCCTAAGACCGCTTCCATGCGGCGCCGGCGGGGGGGGGGGGCAATTGGAGGGGCCCCTCGGGGAAGCCCTGCTGGGAGGGGGCCGCCTGGCTTTCCTGGATCTTTCCTTTCGCCCCAGGCCCCTCGTGGCCGTGGGCTCGACTAGATGCCCCCCTGGAGCCCTGCTCCGTTCTGCGCAAAGCTGCCCGGCCTCGAGACGGGGCGGGGCGGGGCGGGGAGGGAAGCTCTTTACCTGCCCCAGAAGCGGAGGCCTTTCCCGCCGCCACGGGCCCGCCCAGGATCCTCCTCGCCCGGCGCCTCGGCCTTCTCTCCCCCGAGAAGCCGGCAGAGGAGGAGGAGGAGGAGGAGGCCGGCGGGCCGCTCCCCTCCGAGCGCTACGCCAGCCGCTGCCTGGCAACCGAGGGACGCCCGGGAAGGGAGGAGGAGGAGGAGGAGGAGGAGGCCGAGAGGCGGGAGGAGGAGGCGGAGGTCTGCCCCCCTCCCCATCCCCATCATTGGAGGGCGGCTAGATAAAGGCGTAGCTACTACTGCGCGGCAGGGGCCTCTTAAGCGCCTTTCTCCTACTGTATATATATATAGATATGACTGTTCTAGATCTATTTATCCACCTCCCCCCCCCCAGCAGCCCAATGTCTTCTGCATCTAACGTTTGTTACCATCATCATCTATTTATTTATTCCCTGCCATCCCCCGCCCCCCATGACAAGATGAAAGGATGCAGGAAAGCCCCTAAACACGTCTTGAAGATATGCAAGGAGCCCCCCCCCTCCCTGGCCCAAGTCTACTGTAGGGTCTCTGGGGCGCAATGTCTCTGCTCCACACTATTCTTGCATTCAGTTGTAGCAGAACCCCAAAGTAGCACAGGTGTAAGGTAAAGGTAAAGGACCCCTGGACGGGTGGGAAGGGCCTACGGTGCTGACACATGCTAAACTTTCAGGTCTATGTAACTGATTAAAAAAAAATACACTTGCTTCAACATTGCAAAGTATATCCCCCCCAATAGGGAAATTAATTTATGTAAGGAAAGTAAGGAAAGATGGCCCTTGTGGTCTCTTCCAACTCTATGATTCTAAGGCATGGTGCTGTGTTAATTTAAATCCAGGTAAGACACTTGGGACTTCATACTTTCCTTTCCTCCACAGTATATGATTATGCATTGGAAAAGCAAACATAATGACACAAGGTCTTACACATTTCATACTTCCATGTCAGAGTAAAATCAGCATGTAGCTCCTCCCATGCAATTATGTCACACGTATGCACAATGTAGTGTGTACATGTCAAAAGAACATGTATCGAATATCAAATGCTACAACATACACATTGGTTGCATGTTATTTTGTACATATACATATACAGGAGTGGTTTTTTATGTAAAAAAAAACAGCACATGAAGCATCGAATTTGCAGTTCAGGTGTATGACACAATTCTCAGACTTGTTCCCTAAAAATAACATATAAAATGCTCAATTTTTAATACTATTTTTATTATTTATTACTGGCAGGTAGGGGGTCATCGTTAGCTTCCTTATTTCTCCCCCCTCCTTCCCAAGTCTCCGTGTTAATGATGCTGTTGTGCAAACCCAGACCGTCTGCCAGAAGAAGGGTACTGGAACACTGGTAACAAAGGGCGCATTGCCTATATCCTGATTAAACAGGCAGTGGATGCAAATTCTAGGACATAGTTTCTAATGCATCCGTCAGGGATTTCTTATTCTGCAACTTTGTCCCTTGTCCCTTACGTGCCAACAAAGCTGTATGAAACAAGTCATGGTGTGTGAACTTGCAGTCTACTCATCCTTCTTCAGTGATGTCATTTAACATTCCTACTCCCATTTTTTTTTTTTTTTTTTACTAAAACCTCTGAACCTGTATGGAGCTCATTTTATTCCTCACTGAGCAAATGGGGCCTATGCCCAGTTTTTGAAATTAAGAAGCAGGACTTTTCTCCAGAGTAGATGGCAGGCCTGAGATACACCATCTCTCTCTAGGAATGAAGCAGTGCTTTAGGACAAAACTAGACTTGATGGCAGCAGACACAAGAGTACATCTTGGCACCTGAGGCAAACCACAAATGACATCCAAGAAAAAAGGGGAATGAGTGGACATGAGGTTGTAAACAAGTTGATAATTTGTTTGGAAAAAACTTTTAACGATGTAAATGGGAGTGGGAGATGCGAGGGAGTCCAAAGAAGTGATGAAATTATGTTTGTGACAGAAGTAAGATGGTTTATTATTTGTGCATTTATATTTAAAAACTTTAATAAATATTTATTAAAAAAAAAAACAAGAAAAAAGGGGAACAAGGCATGGAATAAAGATCACCATGGACCATGGACCAAATGAACAAAGCAATAGGCTGTCATCAAACTGCTGTCATTAGCAGTACTATTGTTGTGTGAAGATACAACATTTGTTACTCCATTTATCTAATGGTGCTGTATGCATGTTCAGGAGTCTCACTGCAGAATTGGAAGGGACCCTGAGGGTCATCTAGTCCAAGCCCCTGCAATAGGCAGGAATCTCAACTAGAGCATCTCTGACAGGTGGCCATCCAACCTCTACTTGAAAACCTCAAATGAAGGAGAGCCCACCATATACCTTGAGAAGGTTTGGGACCACATCAGCCCCTAAAACACTTTGATTGGTGCCCCCCGTCTCTTAGTTTTGTCTGAAATGTTGGAGGTAGAGCCCGTCCAGGACATTTTGCTGCCTGAGGCAAACCAGAAAAAAACCCTGGGAACTGTAGTTTGTTAAGAGCATAGCTGGCAAGCGTCCCTTATTTGGAGGGACAGTCCCTTATCCCAGCGCCGTGTCCCGCTGCTGTCCCTTATTGATGGATGTCCCTTAAATTTCCCGGGTTTCAAAGGAAGCAGCTCCTCTCCCTGCCTGCCAGCCAGGGAGGAGGGAGACTCCAAGTGTGTTGTTGCTTGGCCGCCTGGCCCGCCCCCTTCTGCCGCCATTCTCGCGGCCGCCGAACTGGGCGTCTCTGCCTGGGACCTCCTCTCTGCCCATCACCACCGCTTCCGCTCCTGCTAGGCCGTACTGTGGCTGTGCCGCCGAAGGACCCAAATGAGATGGGCAGCCTGGCATGGTCTATGAATTGTTGAGGAGCCTTGAGAGGAGAGCGAGGGCAACCATAGAGAAAGCAGTTCAGAGAGGAGGAAGAGGCGGAGGCGCGGGCAGGTGTTCCAAGGGCTATAAGGGAAGGACCACAAGCGCTTCTCCCATAGATTTGTAGTGGTATACTAGCATAGATGGTCTGATCTGCGGGTTTACTTCAGGCGCTATTTCCCCCCCACACCCCACCTGATGGAACTGAGAGCTGCAGATGGAGCACAAGAGAAAAGATACAGAACTGCAGCAGCATCTTCGTAGCTTGGACTTCTTTTTGTGCGAAAAGTGGTTGCTGCTTGTAGTTATTTAATTGCAGTGTTTCATCGGCTGGTGTCTTGAGCAGTAACCTCTGGAAACGAAGGGCTAAAAACCGGCGCTGCTCTCCAAAATTATCTGGTCCCTTTTAACTGGTTGACTAAGATCCCTTATTTTGGCTGCTGGTCCCTTATTTTCAACTCTGTAAGTTGACAGCTATGTAAGAGTGCTTAAAACAATCCTGGGAACTGCAGTTTGAGGGTGGCTAACAATAATCCTGGGAATGGTAGTTCGTTAAGGCTACTTAACAAAAAAACCAAGCTACTGGAATGAAGGGGTTGGAGAAAACCCTCCCCCCAAACCCCCCCCCCTATTTTCAACCATCTGACTCTGAACACCTTTCTTCTGCACTGTACACACGTCCCCCTTCTGTGCCTTTTAATTTTTCCAGCCTCACAAACTATGAACCCCGAGATTTGAGATCTACTCCCAATGTTGGATTTGGGGGTGTTAACCGGGTTTGATGCATCAGCTACTCAGTTTGGGAGCGGCTGCTGCAAAACGTGGAGTTCACTCTGCAAGCGCCGGCAAAACTTGGGCACCTGTTTGGAGGGCCCCCATATTTCGGGGTTTGTAGTTAATGAGGGTCTCTCCCCCCCCCCTTTATGTGGCGTCCTCCGTTTTGGAGGGCAAGGCATAGCGCGCGTGGCAACCTTCTTGCTCCGCTCCCGGGAGACCCAACTTCGGGGCACTTGGCGGCGGCTCCTCCCGTTCCACGAGCCTCTGGAGCCGAGGCTGGGCGGGACGGGAGAGCTGCTCTCCGCCCCCGGGAGGCCGGGCAGGGCGGCTCTCCGGGGCGAGGAGGTGGGGAAGCGCCTGGGCTGGAACGGAGGATCCAGTGCGCGCAAGTGACGCTGCGGTAAGTGAGCCCTTGGGGCGCTTTCTTCCTTTCCCCGCTGCTCCCGCCCGCCATGGCCCCGATCCTTTTCTCACGTCTCTTCTCGTCCGTCTGCAGGGCAGCTGTCGCTTCGGCTGGAGGAAAGGTGCGCGAGGGGAAAGCGAGGTAGGCTGGACAAGACTCTTCTGCTTCGATCCCGGGGTCCTCTGCAGGAAATGATTGCATTTCCTAGGGATGGTCTGCAAAGGGGATCAGCGAGTGGTAATAGTTCAGATGGATTAACTGAACACCTAAACCGGATTAACCTGCTCAGTTTGGCCTCCAACTCAGAGCTTTCTTGGAGCGTAACTTTATTTAATGTTACACAGAAAGGTCACCACTAAATTAAACAAAAAGCAAATTCAGACTTCATCCCTAATATGAATTATTTCCTCTTTTTCAACTAAGAGGGCATCCTGATTAATTGGCCGGCAGAGTTTGTAAAAGATGGTGATTCTTTCTAAAACAACAACATTTGCTGGCAGGTGCCATCTTAGAAGAGGAATTCTTCTTTCTGCCTCACGAAAGGAGGGAATGCCTCTTGCACACTCAGGTCTGCTGTGCCAGGTGTCATTAAAGCAAAATGCCTTTTCTTGGTTAATATTCAAATTTACGTATAAATAATAAGATCAGATAGATCAAAATGTATACAATTAACAATACAATTCAACCCCTAAGGCCTGTTTGTTAGTGTGATAGTTCTACAAATGTTACATGCTTCAAAGGAAAACAGTCTCTCACTGGCTGTGGAGGAGCTTTGCTCGGCTCCAGTCGGACGCCATTTGGCCTAGAGAGAATAGCAAAACACGATAGTCTGCCCTGGAGGTAAATTGTGGCGTGCAGGCCCTGTTCTTATTTCCTGGATTACACTTGCACTTGTTGGATGAAAAACAGGAAGAAGAATACTCTTGTGAGAATGCTGCATGTTGACTCCCTCTAATAGTGAAACCTCCTGCAATTTCACCTGCTCTTCTTATTTTGGTCTGCTTTTGTCTTAGAGTCTGACAACAACGTATTTGTTCATATTTCAGCTAGCAGTTTGTGTTTTGCTGTTGTGAAAAGAAAACCAGGGTAGCAGGTTTTCCAGAAGCAAATTTAAGATTAAATTTAATCTCTTTTAATGTAAAGAAGATTTGGAACTAAGCAAATCAGCATATTAAGATGAATCTTCAGTTTGCAGCATCTCTAAATTTTGAAAGCTTAAAAAACGCAGGCAAACTCTTCCATGGCCAGTGCAGCATTATCCTCATGCAGAATCAGACAGCCTGCCTCAGATAGCATATTATTGCAGAACTATTAAAGGGTGGCAATTGCCATTTATAATAGTACTGTAATATTTTTACCATCATTGGGGCACTACTTGGATTTTATTCCTCAGGCACCAGAAAGTCTTGGGTCATCTGTATTTTCCTTGTCTCCAAAGATCAGTTGTAATTGCTTTATCAAGCCTCACCACTAGTCTAGTCCTCTCCCATCCTCCCACTTCTTTTCCATATTTGTAGAATTAGAAAATGTAGATATAGGCTGTGTACACACTCGACCTTTAAAGTACATTCAAAGCACATTCTTTCCCCCAAATAATTTTGGGCACTGTAGTTTGTGAGGGTTGCTGAAACTGGTAACTCTGTGAGGGATAATTTACTGTGCCGAGAATTATTTGAGGGAAATGACGAGTGTGTTTTGAGGGTAGAGTGTGTATATCTTCAGGCCCTTTTCAGAATGCAAAATGCAGATTGCAATCTCTCCTTCTCAAGATGAATTCTTAAAGCAGGAGTTCTTAAAGCACTTCCCTTCAGAATGTTTTCATCTTGGGACAGGGCAGTTAGCAAGATTGAGAGGTGGTCTCAAGCTTCTGCGCTTCTTCTCCTGCAATCTTCTAGTCCATGTACAACACATGTACAAAACAATACCTAAAGTGGGAGATACTTCTACAGATGTGATTATGGCCACTAGCTTAAATGACATTTTAGAAGGATTAGACCAGGTATCTTCAACCTTTTCAGGCCCAGGACCCACTTTTAACCCAAACATGCATTTGGGGACCCATTTCTTAAATCTTCTTTACATAATGGTATTTTCCCTGTTGCAACCCATCTTGGATCAGGCCACAATGCACTAGTGGGCCTTGATCCACCAATTGAAGACCAGTGGATTAGACAATACTAATGAAGGATGGATTTCTTAGCAGTGATTAGCAGGCCATGAATGAAACCTCCATAGGCTACCACCAGATACTGGAGAAAACGACAAGGTTGCATGTTGTCTTCATAATTGGCTGCAAACATCCAACCTTCTCTCTGGTTACTTTCAGGATAAGCAAGGCTGGGCTACTTGGAACCTGATTTAGGGAGGCATTTCTTCTGTACATTCTGTGTGCAGTGGAGGGAGGAGGTGCACGAGGCCAGGACTCCCCAGCAGGTTCCTAAGAGTTAAATTGCGACTGAAATGTGTGGCTCAATTCCAATTTTTCAGAACACTCCTAAGTAATTCCCCATTGCTGAATACTCCAGAGGAAGCCCCAGACCCAAAGTTCTATGTCACCTGAATCACCATGGTTGGTATTCTGGGGACAATCAATGCAGAAGGGATGTTGCCTTCCTGTATAGTTTGAGGGAAGACTGTATTTGAAGACCACAGGGTCTGAATCCTGGAAAGTCCCTGTCACAGACCCTTTGGTTCCCATCAAGTTTCCCTGCGCTTCCTGATTTTTCAAAATTGAAAAGTTTTTTTTTGGGGGGGGGGTGCGAGGAGTAGTGAGCATTGCCAGTTTTTCTTGCGTGGAATGGGTATTTTGCTATGCCCCCAGACCCCAAAGGTTCAGAGGTTCCTGGTGTATACAATACTGAACTCAATGGACCAATGACATAACCTGGTACATAGGAGCTAGCTAACCTGTGTTCCTGTGCCTATGAGTTTCTGCAGGGAGGGCATCTAAGTTGCCACTGTTAGCAATGCTATGCTTGCCTTAGATGGACTTTGGGGCTGAACCGACCAGGGCTTCTGTTTTCATTAAAGCATGAGGCTTCATACACAACCACCTGTTCCATCTGATTAGGAACTGGAGTGAAACAGTGAAGCACATGTACAGTTGGAATGAGAAAGAACCGAAGACGAGACACATTTAGCAAGTTGAGAACGGAGATAACAGAAATAAAAAGAACAAATCCAACTTGTTAATTAGGGCATGGCATTTGATTATAAAGTATAATCAGTATTTGCGCCAGCATCAAAGCAGAAACATCAAGCTACTGAAAGAACAAATAGGAGTCAGACTTAAACGTTTGTAAGGGAAATTATGCCTCCTTGAAACAGGAGTGGTGGTACTTGAAGGAGGCAGTGCTAAAACTACTCAAGAAACCATTCCTGGATTTGGAAAATCTAACTCCCAGCCAGTTGCCAGGCTCCCCTTCTTGGACAATGTACTTGAGTGGGTGGTTGTGGACCAGATCCAGGGGCGTAAGAAGGGGGGTGCGGTCTGCCCTAGGTGCCACCCTGACGGGGGGGGGTGTGTGACAAAATGACGGGTGGCACACAGCGGGGCCTGCAATGTGCATGAGCCAGGTGTCTTGGCACCCACAGGCTCTGTGCTGTCCGCCTGCTGCCCCCCCAGCTGTAGGGCGGCTGAGGCCCCGCGCGTCCCGTCCCTCCCTAAGGGCGCCCCATGCTCCATGCCGTCCCTATGGGCACCCCGCCCTGCCCCCGCCGCCCCAGGTGCCCAAGAGGCTTCCTTCACTGCTGACCAGATCCATGCGTTCTTGGAGGAAACTGATTTTCTAGATCCATTTCAATCAGGGTTTAGGCTTGGTTTTGGCATAGAAACTGTTTTGTATGATTCCTCTGTGAGGAGAGAGACAGGGGAAATGGGTCCTTATTAATTCCTTTTAGTGGCTTTTGATACCATCAACCATGGTATCATTCTGGAGTCGCTCTCTAAGTTAGGGATCAGGAGCTCCACTTTGCAGTGAGATGGTCGTTCCCAGAGATGGTCATTCTTAAGGGAGTGTTTTTCAGCCCTGTGGAGCCTTCAATGTGGGGGTCCTCAGGGTTTGGTTTTATCCCTTGTGCTGTTTAACATCCACATGAAATTACTGAGTGGGGTCATCCACAGTTTTGAAGTACATTGCCAGGAATATTGTGATGGCACTCAGCTCTATTTCTCCTTTACATCTGCAAGTAAGACAGTGGAAGTTCTGAACCAGTGTCTTGCCTCAGTAATGGACTGGATGAGAGCCAACAAACTGAAGCTTAATCCAGATAAGACTGAGGCGCTGTTAGTAGTGCTCTTTTAGTGAGACTTTTAATGAGTTTAGTCATTGCATTTATGAATTAGGGGGGGAATCATGGAAATGAAAGTTATTGTCAAAAACTCTCTGTATAAGAGACCGCCTGCTCTGAAGTATTAGGTCTGTCTTAAGTGTTGTAGCACATCTTCTCAGAAGTCTGAAACTTCTAAGAAGGCGTAGAAGTTTATAAAGAGTTGTTTCATGCTGAGTAGGGCAATTGGTCCATCAAGGCTGTGTACACGGTACCTTTAAAGCACATTTAAAGGCCCTCAGAGAATTCTGATTGCTGTAGTTAACCCTTCCTAGATACAATTCCCAGCAACTCTTGACAAACTACAGTGTCCAGCATTCTTTGAAGGGGGAAATGGGTTTAAAGGTATAATTTGTAAGTTCTCAGGAAGAGATCCTTTTCTGCTGCCAGAGATCTCGCCAGTTGGAATCTGGGACCTTCCGTAAGCAGCACACTCTATTGCTGAGCTTGTCTTTGGCCCCCTCCCTATAGAATAGAATAGTTCCAGAAAATACAGAAGTTGGTTGGTCCCAATCTGAAAATGTTTTCTGCTGAGGGAAATATGTTTACTTGCTTCCAGTGTTAGTCAACCAGGAAATAAAAATGAATATATTCACGTGACTTAAGAGTAAATAGCACTTCACCATAGTTGGGTGGAAGTCACTCTTAGTGAAGCTCAGTAAATAGATTGGACCAGCCTTGCAAATAACAGTTCAGAAGGTGGTTTCATACACCTTGTTTCACTTGCCTTTGTTTCTCCTCCCATGTCAGGTCATGCAACTTTCTTTCTTTTTTAAAAAATAATATTTATTAGCAGTTTAAAGATTACAAAAGAAAAGAAAAAGAATTAAACAAGACAATACAATACAATACAAAAACACCACACAACACAACACGAACCCTAAAACATTGAATCAACCAAACAAAACAAAAACAATTAAAAACACATCCAATAATTACAATATCTTATCTTTCGTTCACTTGTGTCAGCGACCTCCTCACACCTCCGTTTTTGTATTCCACTTCAATTAGCTGTTTCAGCAATTCCTTTCCATCTTCCTCTGTTTTCTGTCCTGTAATTTATCTTAACATATTCTAACCTTTTCCCCCCCTTTAATACATTAACAATCTTTCTTTACCTAATTCCTTATAACATTTCTGCTAAAGCCATATAACTTCATTCCATCATTTTTCTAACATTCATTAAAGGTCATGCAACTTTCTTTCCTAATGCAAGAATTTGTGCATTTCAGCATGCGTGCCTGTTACACAGGGCAGTGTAACTGTTTATAAGAATATGCTTTAGACTGTGTGTAAAACCAATGAGATATCTGGAAATATGGATGCTGCATAGCAGTCAGGACGGGAAACATGGGGGCAGGGTTCTCCCTCCCCTCTAAATGGTGCCTTGAGGCAGTGTAAGAATGGGGTGTTAGAGGAGGGGTAGTACCTCTGGTGGGGGACACGCCATGCTCCTTTGGGGGTAGTTTGTTCACCTTTGGTCCCCACCCTGCACTCAGCTCTCTCCTGTGGCTCCTAGAAGATGCCAGCAGGCGACAGCGGCCACAATCCCGGGAAACGGCTTGGAGTGGCCAGCTAAACCAAGCAAGGGGTAGCCATGCGCAGCCACATCCTATGCCCTTTTGAAATGGGTGTGTGATGTTTTTTATTTTGATTCTGTATTTTGTGGTTTTATATTCTGATTTTATTCTGTGAACCACCTTGAGACCTGCGGGTATCAATTCAACAAATGCATAAGAGTAGCGGGTCTCAGACCCTTGGAGAGTCAGGGGCTGCCTCTGTATGCCAAGTCAGGCTCTGGTGGACCAAGCAGGTGAGACCGACAGTGGGGTCCAGAGGTCAAGAAGGCGGTTTCTGCCCAAGCTGTAGACCAGGGGTCGGCAAAGTTTTTGTGGCTTGGGCCGATTCACGGTCCCGCAGACGACGCGGTGGGCCAGAGTGCGCGTGCATGCATGCACAAACGCTATTTCCGGCACCCCTTCCGGTGCAGAGGAAGTGTGTGCAGCTTCCTGCAGCCAATGCGAAGCTGGCCAGCATCGCAGAAGGCAACCCCCGCCGGTTAAACGACCCCCATGGGCCGCAAGTTGCCGACCCCTGCTGTAGACAGAAGTGAGGGACACTTCACATGTCAATTGCAACCCTCTGCTAGTGCAGTCTTGTGTCATCTATTCAGAGATATGTCCTGCTGAGTTCAGTGGTGCTTATTTACTGGCAAGTGTGCACAGGATTGCAGCCTAAAGCTGCAGTCCCATGGAACTTCAAAATAGCACAGTGAAACGTCTGACTAAAATATGCATTGGAATGGACTACATGTGATAATCAGGCAGGAATCAATTTCCTATGTCAGCCAGAGTAGTATGGCAAAGCAAGGATGAGATAAAAAAAATGAGGGAATGCATGAATGTTCATTGCAGAAGAAAATCTGCCTGAGAGTTATTCAAGCTGTGTTAGGAATTGTTTTAAATATAAACAGTGTTTCAAGGTCACTGAGGTTGATTTGTCAAAGGAAATGGCACAAGGAAGGGATGAGATGATTACAGTTTGTGACCCTTTAGGGAGCTAACTGGGGGTGGGGGAGAAGATCATGTGCCCCCCCCCCATCTGAGATTTTATGGTTTTGCTGTTGTACTGAAAGTACCTAGAGAGTAATAATATTTGGAATATTTAATTATGTTTAATCTCACAAGACTTAGGTATATAAGGCTTCATTGTAATAAAGTCTCACAAAGTGGCATGCAAACAGAATACAGTAACATTAACAGTGAAAAACAATTAAAAGCAACTATTTAAAGCATTTAAAAATAATTAAAATCAATGACAAGCTGAAAACTAGGTTAAAGCACATGTCAGCCTTCTATATGTCTGGGTAGGCTTGCCTGGACAAACATGTTTTCAGCAGCCAGGGAGTTCCAAGAGTGGTTGGTGCGGCACTAACACAGTGATTGCTTAGAAATGTGGAGCAAGTGTTATGTGCTTTTAACATGAAGCTCCATACATTTCCCACCACATTCATTCCAAAAAGGGATCCTTCTGAAATGAAATGGGGTTGTATTTGCTAAACTGGTGATGGTATCATGTTTTTGGAACGGCAGCGTATGCCCTGGACCACATATGCAAACAGCCACTCAGTTTGTTCCCCATTAAAATTTGTGGTTTGTGAAGACACATGACCAAATAATACTCACTCGGTCAAAAGGGCAAAATGGAAATACCTTTCTGTCATTACTTAAAACTTGCTAAATGTCAGTTAATAGCTCAGGTATGTGTGGTTTTGTGGGGGGAGGCCAGTAAATTAAGCACTGTTTGTATTTGTATTTTTTCTGGACAAACCTGGATAAGAGGTTGGATTATTAATTAACAATATAAAAAAACAGTTTAACACAACTTACAACTACAAAAATAAGGTGGGTCCTAAAAATATACACCTGAAGTGTCCCAAGCCAGGTTGAGCAGGAGCATCTTCAGCTTTCTCCAAAAGCTGACGCACCCCTGTAGGAAGGGTGGCAACATGAGAACAAACAGGCCTTTTCTGTGCTGGCTTCCTGCTTGTGTGGGGGTGTGGGTGAACGTTTCGTTTGTTCTTGTGTATTTTTGTTATTTTAATACAGTCGTACCTCGGAAGTTGAACCGAATCCGTTCCGGAAGTCTGTTCAACTTTCGAAAATTTCAACTTCCAAAGTGCGGCTTCTGATTGGCTGCAGGAAGCTCCTGCAGCCAATCGGAAGCCCCCTCAGACATTCAGCTTTGAAAAGAACATTTGAAAACCGGAACACTCGCCTCTGGTTTTTGATCATTCGGGAGCCAGAACATTTGACTCCCAAGGCGTTCGGGAGCCGAGGTATGACTGTGCTGTAAACTGCCCTCGAATGAAGGGCAGCATATAAATTTAATAAACAAATAAAATTTGGAGGAATTGAAAATGCTGAGTCGTCTGCATTGCAGTCCATCCCTTCTGGAAGTTAGCAGAGCATGGGGTGCAATGGCCAAGCCATCGCTGCCCAATGGGGCCATAGCTGGCAGACCATCCGGAGCAGGGATTAGGCATTCCTAGCCACTGAGGCTAACTGAGCCTCCAGCAACAGTGATGAATCCAGGAGCAGTCCCAGACTGTGGACCTGCTCCTTCCAGGGGAGAGCAATCCCATCCAAAGCGGGCCATCTTCCCACCTCCAGGACATGAGGACACAAAGCAGCCCAGTCTCTGCAGGATTCAGCATCTGTTTCGGGATTCAGATGTACCTAGTTTTGGAGGAGTGAGTTGCCTTCTGTAATGACTTTCAAAGTATGCCTTTTTGGGAAAAAGAAATGTCTCTGGGATGCTAGGAAACTTAAGTTGGTCTCTGACTGCCATCAAGTCACCTGTCTGGAGTGAAGGAATGTCCTCTGGCTTGTATGTTGTCACCTGCTCTACTCCTGGATCTGATGGATGCTGGGTAGGGCTGGCGAGTGCTTCTAGGGAGGTTTTGCACTTTATCAAGCACAAGGCAACCAGGACCTATATAACTGTGCAATAAGAACTGTAAGTTGAGTTTGCTTTTCCTCTTCCCTCCTCTTCCTCTTTCCTCTTATGTCATGCATTTCTACGTTGCAAATCTGGGAGCAGGGACCATTTTAGTACAAAAAGCATGCCCCATAAATAAGTCAGTCCATATCCAATGTGGCAGTCCTTCGATGATATTTACACAAGGGGAATTTTCTCCCCCTCCTCTCCACTGCACAGGACTTTCAGGAAGAGGTCTGCAATGTGGCATGGGCAAGTTGCAGAAGGAGAGGTACTTGCATGGGGAGGATTGGATGGAGACTGCATTGTGAGAGCAAAGCTACCTTCATCTGGTTCTCCCAACCCTCAGGAGAAGATTTTCGGCGTGTGTCTGCTGGGTGTGTGTGATGCAGGGGTCTGCAGTGGGTAATCCCCTTCTGGGAGTTCCCTTTTTTGAACAAGAGCATTGGAGGAAAGTTCTTAAATACAAACAGTTCAGGCTTCCAAGCTTGTATAGGACTACCTGTGGAATATGCCTGTTAATTGATGCTTCTGAACCCATAGCTCCCTCCTCCAGAGCAGCTCTGCAGCCCCTTTGAAAACAATGCTAGTGATGACAATATAAGTGGGCACACTTATCTGTGGCACTCCAAACTGAAAAAAGGAGAAAGTGCCTTGCCTTTGATTTTCTGGTGTATACATCCGTCATGCAGATTTAGATACAGTGAGGAAGTTAAGCTTTTACCACAGTGCATGTGAAGAATGCACTAGATTATGCCTTTCTTCACCCTTGGTTTTGTTTCCTTCCAAGATACTCTCTCATAGTGCTGCTGTATCCTTGGGTCACGGCAGACTGTCCCATGCTTCTGCTGCAAGGGGACATCTTCCAGCTGATTCTGTCAGTGGGTTCCCCGTTCTGCTTCCTTCGCTGTGAACAGCACTGCTCCTCTGGAAGATCTTCTGTTCCTTAATGGGGCTTTGGGTAATAGCGTGGCATCGTGCCTAATGTCGGGGCGGAGGAAAGCTTCAAAAGAACCGCAAGGTGTTGCCAAATGCGGCATTGTGAACCAGCAAGAAGCCAGTTTTTCAGAACAATTGTCAAGTCATAGCAATTTCGGAACAGATGCTGTGCTGAATATTTTGATAGCACCCGCTAAATACAGAAGTGATCTCACCAGACAGTTATCTGAAAAGTAATGTAGACAAGTGAAATTCAGTTGTGCTCGACGAGCCTGGACTTACAGCGCTCTCACTCTGCAGGGTGTCTTTAGTAAGAGAAGAATTAATCCATTTTCAAGCATGCAAGTCGTTTTTCTGACATGCCTGGCTTGGTTCCACGAGAGGCTGGGCCTGCAACATGGCCATTATTAGTTCTTGTTCTATAGCTTTACTGTTACTGAACCTAAGAATCGTATACTTACTGATATGATATATGCATTTAAAGTGCTTGAAGCCCGTCACAAATATTATCTCCATAGTCCTTACAGCCACCCAATATATTTGAGCAGTTTTATTAGCCGCTTCTTGCAGCTGAGAGAATAGTGGTGTTTCTAAGGTCCTCTTTTTCAGTCGCCGGCTGAGGTGAGATCAGAACTGGGGGCTGTCTCGATTACACAGAGCCACCGAGCTGCGTCACTTCTCTGCATGCTAAACTGGTCCACCCTCATTGATCATGGGGCACCAGTTTAGGCCTCCTTCCAAAAATAGGGGGGGGGGGAGGAACATGGCTTGACTTAATTCCAGAAGCAAATAAAGCATTTATCTTCCATGCTATCAGCATTCATTTAAACCGGGCCACCTGGCCACCTTGGAATCATAAATCTGCATCTCCTCTTGCTTATATCTTCCTTGCTTTATCATTTTAAACAAGTTGGCTGGAAAAACGGCGTGCTAACTTGCAGCTGAATTCTGGACTGCGTAAGCAAATATCTGTGTTGGTTTATTAGCCAAAGGGAGGGTTATATTACCATAACAGGTGTGAGCTAGCATATGTTGCGCTTTGCAGTTTTGCCCTGATGTTGTAGGACTTGTTTGCATGTCTGACTTCTGAGGCACATGGGCTTATTCTCAGTCCTTTTCAGAAAACAGTTTTGGCTTTGTACAAATACAGACATTTCTGCTCTTGTTTTAAACACGTTTTTAAAATGTTCCCGCAAGAGTCTCAGAATATTCTCACCGGCACATCATAAATAAATAAATAACACACTTAAGGGAATTATAAAAAATCACTATGAAAAGGAATGGCATGGGAGAATGGGTGAGTGAAAATTTGAACCCTGGTCTCTCAGATGCTAGGCCAACACTCTAACTGGCCCGTTTGGCAGAACATGTTAAACCATAGTTTGAAGTGATTTAATGTGAATGAGCAACGTAGAGCTGCCTGCTGCTTCCCCTTTCCTTTCTTCAGCGTGTCTGGGAGGAAACAAACCAAAAAGTTGGTTTGCTGCTATAAGCAAACTAGTGTCTAACAAAGCTGGAGTGTAGTGGAGCTCATTGTTTTGAGCTGAGCTTTTTGACCACATTGCAAAGTAGGAGCCAATGTGACATGGGAACAAGGCTGCAAAAATGGCTCTTTGCCTTGTAGAAAATTAGAGGCCTAAGTTAAATCTAAATTGATATCAGAAACGATAAAATATGCCACCGCTCTGTTGATATGAAGGCCTGCCTGGTGACCCAGTGATCCCAGAGATTTGAGGCGGGTGGCTTGTGAGAAGGCCTTAATGGTGATGGCAAGCATCACCTTCCATAGGTTGCTGAAGATGCACCTTTTTACCCTGGCCTTTGAAAATAGAAGCATTTGATCACTGAGGCTGATCCCAAGAAGATTCGGACCTCCTCTTCCTTGGTCTACTGCAGCAGACAAGAAGCAATGGAGCCAAAAGGCACAATTGCCAACAAGTCAAGCAGAGGTGAAAATGCCAGCTGGGCAGTGTCTTCAAACTAGAGCAGATTGCTCAGACTGAGGAGCTAGCTAGACACGGATAAGCAGATGCTGTAGCACGGATGCACTCTTGAAGTCCAGAGCTCAGTTTACCAGTTTATTCTGGGTTGCCACTGGAATTTGGGTGGTTCTTTGGATATATTTAAGAGCAAGCTTGTTGCAGCAGATGTCTTCAAGCTGATTTCAGCTGCGTGAGATGAACGACCTGTTGGTTTTGTGTTGCCAACGGCACAGATGCATCTCAGATGGTTCCTCATAGAGGGTGTTATTCAGGTCAGCCATTCTGTCAACAAAAAGCTTTAGCAACGAAAAGACAAAAGTGCCGAGAAGGGGGCTGAATTTAGCCTCTGGAAAAGAAGAGGTGTACGCCTGGCAAAACAGTTAAAGCGGCAAGCAAACAGTGTCTTACCAGAGACCCACAGAACACTCACTCTGTCAATGGTAACTGCCAAGCAACAGCTAAGGATGCCTGAAAAGATTATTCGTTTTGCAAAACTGAAATATGCAGTTAATGGGTGGAATTAACAATAGCGCTAAAGAGATCACTCTGCAAGTGCAGGCATTTCTGCTTGCCTGATGGAGCGACCGCCCCATCCACTGTTTGTGGGGTTCTTCTAAGCCCCCAAGCCAACTTGGGGAAGGTGCAGGGAAAGGAAAGGGGAGGGGAGCACCATTCACTAGTAGGACTCACTCTGGCTCCCATGAGCGTAAGTAGTTACGGTAGTTGAATCCAGCCCAAAGAAATTAACCACTATCATTAACACATTCTTTGAGTTCTGCTGCAGAGTCTAACCTTAAATGCTAGATATCTGCCTTGTATTCAGACAAAAATGTTTGTTCATTTTAGCTGTAGCTGTGTGCCAAAGGCATTGTTAACCGATATGAAAAGAATATGCTTAATTTTATTACAGCTTCTACAGCTAGAAGAAGCCATGGCCCAAATGGGACAAAACTCCAGACACTTCCTTCTCTCCAGCCACAACAATGTCAATGCAGAAGAGAACAGTCACAACAGATCTGTAGACATCGCAGAGCAAATGGAGATGAATATCAGGTATCACATGGTATTAACACTCTGTTTTTCCTTCTGGTAACTGTTTGGTTTTTAAGCTTGTATGAGGTCAGTTCTTACAATGTATGTTAGATGAGTAACTAGAGTGAAAATCCAGTGTTATCATTTCTGCTGATCTATGTTATCTAGACCTCATCATGAATTATCTAGCAGTCTTTCCCGTCTCCAGGTCACAAATAACAGACATTCATAAGAAGCCCAGCTGTTGCAAAGAGCAGCTGACAAAGTCATCTTCACTGCATTCTCTAGATACCTTGTCTTTTAAAGCTACTTAACCTACTGATCAGTGCATAAAACTCTCTCTCTCTCTCATTAAAACTGTATTTTTGTTTGGAAGCTTGGAATAACTCAACAGCAAAACACACTTATTTCAAAGATGTGCCCCTTATTTTTCTAGTGGCTGCCTGTTAAATTTTACCACACTTTGACATAAGAATATAAAGACTACAGAACCCTGTGACACACCAAAGATGTAGCCTTGCAATTGAGTTCCCCAAAATATTTCCAGTCCATCTGCCCACATGAAACAGAATAAAGAGGAAAGCAACACTGTTCTCCAATTTACAAAGTGGGCAAGTGGTCCAATTTACTAGTCTGTCTTAAAGACTAACGGTGGAATCCAGTGCATGCTACCTTGGGAGAATTTTTGGTTCATTGAAGTTTGCTGGCATTTGTTTATGCATCGCTCACAGCATTTCAATTGGGTTGAGGTCTGGACTTTGACTGGGCCATTGCAACCCCTTGATTCTTTTCTTTGTCAGCCATTCTGTTTGTAGATTTGCTGGTGTGCTTGGGATCATTGTCCTGTTGCATGACCCAATTTCAGCCAAGCTTCAGCTGTTGAGCAGATAGTCACACATTTGGCTGTAGGACACTTTGGTATACAGAGGAGTTCATGGTTGACTCAATGACTGCAAGGTTCCCAGGTCCTGTGGTTGCAAAACAAGGCCAAATCATCACCCTTCCACCACCGTGCTTGACAGTTGGTATGAGGTGTTTGTGCTGATATGCTGTGTTTGGTTTTCACCAAACATGGCACTGTGCATTATGGCCAAACATCTCCACTTTGGTCTCATCTGTCCAAAGGACATTGCTGCAGAAGTCTCAGGGTTTGTTCAGATACAACTTTGCAAACCAAAGCCATGCTACCATGTTCTTTTTAGAGAGACGAGGCTTTCTCCTGGAAACCCTTCCAAACAAACCATACAGTGGTACCTTGGGTTAAGAACTTAATTCGTTCCAGAGGTCCGTTCTTAACCTGAAACTGTTCTTAACCTGAGGTACCACTTTAGCTAATGGGGCCTCCTGCTGCCGCTGCAGCGCCAGAGCACAATTTCTGTTCTCATCCTGAAGCAAAATTCTTAACCCGAGGTACTATTTCTGGGTTAGCGGAGTCTGTAACCTGAAGCATCTGTAACCTGAAGCGTCTGTAACCCGAGGTACCACTGTACTTGTTCAATCTTTTTCTAATTGTACTGTCATGAACTTTAACATTTAACTTGCTGTTAAATAAATCATGACACAGCGTAATATATCATGTGTTGTTGTTCATCTGAGGTTGTATTGACTTAATTTTAAGACCTGCTAAGCAACAAATGATTGCTGTTATGTCCCAATATGTAAAACCACAGAATTCAAAGAGGATGCACTTTCTTTTTCCTGTGACTGTAAATAGCGCTTATATTCAGTTTCGGATTGCAGTCTGACAAATGTTTTGTGGCATAAGCTTTGCTGGGCTCCTGTCCCCATTATCAGACAAATTCTGTGCGAATCCAAATGCTTATTGGGCACCTATCAAATACTTTGCTCTAATACAACAAAATACTGCAATAAATTCATTTAGTCTTTAAGGTGAGGAAGACCCACCTCTAGTCCCAGATTCAACTCTTAGAATTCGCAGTTGCAATTATTTTTCTTGAGACCCTGGCGAATTGTTATCAGTCAGAGGAAGCAATTGTGAGCGAGATGTGCTGGTGATCTGACACAGGGTCAGGGCACATCATATGCCCATCTGCCATAGGACATGTGTTAGCGGCAACAGACAGTCACATTGACTGCTCTGCAATAAGGACCCAAAGGCACTGCTTCTGTTAAGCTTTCCCTTTAGAAATAACAGCAAACCCATAATAATTCACAATGTTATCTTCAGCAAGCATCAAAAGAAGCTTTTTAGGTTACATGATTGATAAGACCTAATCTAATTAGCACATTGCTTTCCCCTCCCACAAGAGAATTCTGATCTACAGCAGAATTGGATTTGTATGGGGTTTTTTTTGGGGGGGGGGATTAAATCCTGACCTGACAATCCAAACTTTGTATCCCTTAATTATCCCTTAATTATGCAAATTAAGGCCGTATGCAGAATTTGTCATAAGGTACTGCAGCCCTACCTCAGCCATTGTCCCTCAGCCATCCCGGTGGCTGTTTAGATTTTAGTAGCTGTTGCCTGCACATTTTCAAACCTAGCTTCACAGAGTAGTAAATACAGACTAGAAAGTTTTTTTAAAAACAAAAAATTCTCAGGAGGCTGGTTTCCACATTATGTGCCAGTTTTTCTACCATAGAATCAGAGCATAGACACATCCCTGCTGAAATCACCATGGTTTGGCCCCGCCAGGGTTTTGTGAAAGCCTTACATGGGGGCAATGTTGTAATGATGTTTCAAGGGGTCGGACAGTTAGAGGCGTTTGTTCTGTATTTAATTGTGATGTTGCTATATTTTATTGTATACGTTTTTATTTATCTTGGGGACCATGTAGCTGAAAGGGAGGATATGTAAATCTTCTAGATAAATACAGGCACCCACCCACCCACTTACACCGAGAAATAAATCTATTCAAATCTGGAAATGGCAGGAGAGAGCTGGAGAGTCCTCGTGGCTTGTTCCCCAGAAGCCAAAGATGATTTTTTTTCTGTAGTTTAGGACTCTGGCGTTGGCTTGCACACTGCCAACCCCCCCCCCCACTGTGTGGCTTCTCCAGCCTCTCTGGGGTCATGGTGCTCTGAGGGGTGGCAGCCCCCCTGGGAAGAACCCCTTCTATATCTACCAGATGAAGGAGCATGTTCAAGGTAAAGAGAAGATTTAGAATGCTTTAAAAGAGCTGCTGCTTCCAAAATGGCACACGGGAGCTCTCTGCACAACAGCGGATGGGCGGTAAGCCGCTCCTGGCCGGAGGCTCTGCTGCGTGGCTCCCCTGCTCTTCCTGGCAAGATTGCGGGCAAGGAGGGAAGGAAGGGGGCCTCTCTTGCCCCTTAGATCACCCAAACAAAAGTGGGGAGGGGGACAGAAAACAGAGCTCCCCAGTTACACACATTTCATGTCCCTGTGGAACACCCTCCCACCAGATGTCAAAGAGAAAAACAACTACCAGACATCTGAAGGCAGCCCTGTTTAGGGAAGCTTTTAATGTCTAATAGACTTTTGTATTTTAATATTCTATTGGAAGCCTCCCAGAGTGGCTGGGGAAAGTCAGCCAGATGGGCAGGGTATAAACAATAAAATATTATTATTATTAATTATTATTATTATGCATGGGGGGGGGCCTGGAACATAACCCCTGCCTAAGTGGGGAGTTGCCCGTACATAGAATAGCCTAATGGTGGCTTATTGGACTTCAAGGGGTGGAAGAATCGCAGCAACTTAGAGATTTAAAAAAAAACCATTTATTTATTTAGTATTATTATTTTGAAGAATTGCTCTCAAGAACTGCCTTGCTTGATCAGGTCCATTTGATCCAGCATTCAGTTCCAGGCAGCAACCAGAGCATGAATACACTTGTTACTTAACTCCAGAATCTGGTACTTGGAGGCATCTCGCCTCAGTATGTGAGCATTTCATATAGTGAGTATAGCCACTTAAAGCCATCTAAGCTAGTGGCCATCACCCCATCAGATGGTAATGAGTTCCATCAGTTAATTATATGTCTCCCATCGCTGTTCCTTTTTCAAAAAAACTATAAAGTCCCAACATTTAGCTGTTCCTCATAGGGAAGCTGCTCCAACCTTTTGACCATTTTAATTCTTTTTCAACTCCCTTATATCATTTTTGAGAGGGTTACCACAAGCTGCTTATGCATTATCTATGTTCAGTCATTTCATAGAATCATAGAATCCTAGAGTTGGAAGAGACCACAAGGGCCATCGAGTCCAACCCCCTGCCAAGCAGGAAACACCATCAGAGCACTCCTGACATATGGTTGTCAAGCCTCTGCTTAAAGACCTCCAAAAAAGGAGACTCCACCACACTCCTTGGCAGCAAATTCCACTGTCGAACAGCTCTTACTGTCAGGAAGTTCTTCCTAATGTTTAGGTGGAATCTTCTTTCTTGTAGTTTGGAACCATTGCTCCATGTCCGCTTCTCTGGAGCAGCAGAAAACAACCTTTCTCCCTCCTCTATGTGACATCCTTTTATATATTTGAACATGGCTATCATATCACCCCTTAACCTCCTCTTCTCCAGGCTAAACATGCCCAGCTCCCTTAGCCGTTCCTCATAAGGCATCGTTTCCAGGCCTTTGACCATTTTGGTTGCCCTCCTCTGGACACGTTCCAGTTTGTCAGTGTCCTTCTTGAACTGTGGTGCCCAGAACTGGACACAGTACTCCAGGTGAGGTCTGACCAGAGCAGAATACAGTGGCACTATTACTTCCCTTGATCTAGATGCTATACTCCTATTGATGCAGCCCAGATTTATCAGTTAAGTTGTCTGTTTGCCTGTTAATTTGTTCAGCATTGGGACAGATCTATAATGAAGGATCATCTTCATGTGTGTTCAACATTTCCAGGGCTGCAACCCAAGTTGGACATCAGCTTGCAATGATAGGGGACGAGTGTAACCGGATGTACACTGGGAAACGGGAGGATTCACTGCTTCATCTTGCAAAGGGGTAAGGTCCGCCTAGGGGGGTTTTCTGTATTCTAATTCTGAAATGCCTCTTTCAATAGCAAGTGCTTTTAAAATGCTCACCAGTTCGTACAAACAAACAAAACCTCTCTGCAAATAGAAAATGCGCATGGCAAGGCGTGGACAAGGCAATAAACTTTCTTTGTAAGTGTTGCTACTTTTTATTTGCATTGTGTGTTTCATCTTTAAATGTAGAGGAACATAAAAAATAACCTACCCAACCTGAAATTGCAAGTGTTATGTTCCATCCTACCACCTTTATTCCCTCAAAAGGGAATAAATTGCCTCTTTGCCTCAGTGCCTAGAAGAGTCCTCATGGTGCCAAGGTGCCCACTTGTTTGCAGGATTGCAGCTGGCCACTTGACCAGGGTGCAGAACAAATCATTACAGTGGTGCCTCGCAAGACGAAATTAATCTGTTCCGCGAGTCTCTTCGTCTTGCGATATTTTCGTCTTGCGAAGCACGGCTATTAGCGGCTTAGCGGCTATTAACGCCTTAGCGGCTATTAACGGCTTAGCGGCTTTAAGAAAAAGGAAATAGGGAAATTTGTCTTGCGGAACGACTCAAAAAATGGAAAACTCTTTCATCTTGCGTGTTTTTCGTCTTGCGAGGCATTCGTCTTGCGAGGTACCACTGTATTCTGTGAGTTCCTGTCATGCCCATTATTTAATGTGCTTTTAACTTGTTCATAAATGATCTGCAGTTTGTTTATAATGCCCAGTTGCTTAGGGCTGTAAAAACTAAATGAATTGAGAGAAATTTCAGAGGGATCCCTGCAAACTAGGTATTAAAATGGCAAGTGTGATTCCGTGTAAGCAAGTGTACATTAGTGCACATTGAGGCAAAAAATACTAACGGGGTCTGAGCTGGAAAGTGATCTTTGGATTCTGGTGGATCACAGTGAAAATGTGACATAGGTAAACTCGCATAGGTATAGGTAAACTCGGCCCTCCAGATGTTTTGGTACTACAATTCCCATCATCCCTGACCACTGGTCCTGTTAGCTAGGGAAGATGGAAGTTGTAGTCCCAAAACATCTGGAGGGCCGAGTTTGCCCATGCCTGATCCAGTGTGCGTCTGCTGTGAAAAATGTGGATGCCATGTAAGGGATAATTAGAAAAGGGGTTGAAAATAAAACTGCCAATATCACAATGCTTTTATATGTGGCTTGAAAGCATTTGGAATGCTGCATGCAGTTCTGGTTGCTGCACCTCAAAAAGGATGTTGTAGAACTGGAAAAGGTTCATAAAAGGGTTACCAAGCAGATGAAGGTACTGGGGCAACTCCCATAGGAGCAGATGCTGCAGAGGTGGGGCTCTTAAGCTTCAAAAAAGGTCAAGGAGTAAAGGGAGGACATCAAAGAACATTATGCATCCCTGGTGTGGAGAAAGTGAGCATAGTTTTTATCCCTCCCTCATAATACTAGACCTGGGTTTGTCCAATAAAGCTGAATGTTGAAAAATTGAGGGCACACAAAAAGGGAGTACTTCTTTGTGCAGAGCATTGTTAATCTATGGAATTAGTTACCAGAAGCTACGTAAAGGTACCCCTGACCGTTAAGTCCAGTCACGGACGACTCTGGGGTTGTGCGCTCATCTCGCTTTACTGGCCAAGGGAGCTGGCGTTTGTCTGCAGACAGCTTCTGGGTCATGTGGCCAGCAGGACTAAGCCGCTTCTGGCGAACCAGAGCAGCGCACAGAAACGCCGTTTACCTTCCCGCTGGAGCAGTGCCTATTTATCTACTTTCACTTTGACGTGCTTTTGAACTGCTAGGTTGGCAGGAGCAGGGACCGAGCAACGGGAGCTCACCCCGTCACAGGGATTTGAACTGCCGATCTTCTGATCAGCAAGCCCTAGGCTCTGTGGTTTAGACCACAGCGCCACCCGCAACACTACCAGAAGCTAGGATGGCTTTAAAAGGTAACTGAAGAAATTCATGGAAGATAAAGCTATGAGTGGCTGCTTGTCATTATAACTATGACGCCTGCAGAAACGGAGGCCGTGTGTGTCACGAAGGGGAGAGTCCTGCTTCTAGATAGGCTTCTAATAGGCATCTGGTTGGCCTTTGCGAGATCAGGATGCTGGGCTAGAGAGTCCTTTTCATCTGACGAAGTGCTGCTGTTACATTCACATTGAAGCCACCAGGTGGCTTATAGACATTGTAGACAACTGCAATTCCTGGCCGCCGATTTTTGTTTGATCGTCTGCAAAGCTGAATCATCCATGTGCTCACATTTGGCACAGGTTTGACTTGTAAGAAACTGGATTTATATGTAATATTTGTATTGTCTATGCTACATATCTATGGCCAAACTATATGTGACATTAAATGTAACTGCATTTAATGTGCAATTCTGTTTTCAATGGCTAATAGTACCAACCTGGAAAAGATCATTATGGAGTCATAGAAGACAGGGAGGGTGTTTAAGCCTTTCTGTTCCTGCAGAAGTCCTGAGGAAAATCCCTTCTCTTTGCACCGAGGGGTGTGTGTGTGTGTGTGTGTGTGTGTGTGTGTGTGTGTGTGTGTTCCTCACAATGCCAGTAGCACCTTCAGAGGAGGGATTTTGATTTTGCTCAGGATTGCAGAAGGGGAAAAGGATTAAATTCTTATTTTTACGTGCTGAGACCACCAAGGATGTATTTAATGTTATGTGACTTCTAGTCTGGCCAGCTCCCATTATTCCTTTGTAGTCTAGTTTACAATCAAGAAACAGAATTCAAGATTCACTCTGCAAAGTGAACTGAGAACGTCAATGGCAGCCTTCACAAATAAAACAGCTTCAAAAAGTCATTTGCTTCAGAGAGGGAAGAAATGGGAAGTCACACTTTCCAAAGTCAGTTTCCGATTGGCTTGTTTGATTAGGTAAAGGTAAAGGGACCCCTGACCATTAGGTCCAGTCGTGGCCGACTCTGGGGTTGCGGCGCTCATCTCGCTTTATTGGCCGAGGGAGCCGGCGTACAGCTGGTCATGTGGCCAGCAGGATTTCTGGCAAACCAGAGCAGCGCATGGAAACGCCGTTTACCTTCCCGCCGGAGCAGTACCTATTTATCTACTTGCACTTTGAGGTGCTTTCGAACTGCTAGGTTGGCAGGAGCAGGGACCGAGCAACGGGAGCTCACCCTGTCGCAGGGATTCGAACTGCCAGCCTTCTGATCAGCAAGCCCTAGGCTCTGTGGTTTAGACCACAGCGCCACCCGCGTCCCTACTTGTTTGATTAGAAGCATTTAATATTTGATTTGCAGCTCAGGATTCATTTCCATAATGCCTGTTTAATTTTAAACTAAATTCTAATTCTCCCAACTATTTTGTTTCTCAATAGGATAGCAGCCAACGTTTTTCACACTTGTATCTGGAGTAATTTTAGAAGTATTATGAAAGCCTTTGGGAGTTTTTTGAACAGTGGCTGGAGAAAGAAGATTCTCGACTGTAACTGGGTAAATTTCATATTATTTTGCATTTGCAATTTTTCGACTGAGGGGCTGGAAAGAAGAAGAAAATGTAGTAAAAGGGAATTTGGAATCTTGCAGTGCAGTCCTATGCTTGTCTCCTTGTAAGCTGAACTCCATTTAGTTCAATGGAGCTCACTCCCAAGTTAAATAGAATTCCATTGTCAGCATGCAGTTCAGCCCACTTTTGTGCTTTGGCCTGATGTTTTTCATAGAACTGAACTATAAAGGTTTGTGGCTTATACTGCTATTAGGTTCCTGCCCAATTTTGCTTGTGTTTCCTTGAGAACTATTACAGTAATAGCAAATCAGGATGACCTCTATATAAATGCATAGACCGTTGCCAGTGAATGCCAGAAAAAGTGTGCTTCCCTGTAACCCCCAAATTAGTGCAAAACAGGATTTATGGGTTGGATCCAGAGAGGCAGTCTGTTCTGATATGCTTACTGAGAAGTAAGCCCCACTGAGTTCAATGAGATCTACTGCCAGATAGGGGTACAATCTTGCACTCAAATTCTCATTAAAATAACTGGACTTAAGTCATGGCTATCTTTTCACATCAGTCTCAATGGGTACAAAATCCAACCTAATGTGTTATGCTTTGTGCTGGCAGATCCTGCATTAACTAATTACTCTTTCCTCCGTTTTCCCTAAATTTTCAAGGGAGCAAAAAATAATGATTGTAGGCTTTCTATATTTACCTTTTTAGAAAAGTTCTTGAAGGGGTTATGGGTGGTGTCCATCGCAGCACTGCCTAAGCCCATCTTCATAATAATAATACCTTTCTTGTCAATGTACAACCTGTGTACAATGAAATTAACTGAGCCTCCCTCCCCCCCTACAAACACTCAATCTCATTGCACTCTGTGTGCTTGTCGCACAACACACCAACCCCAAAAGTAATTTGCACTATAGTATTTTCTGTTCAGCAGCCTAACAGCCCACTGTTTTTTAGCCTGTTGGTACGACTGATTATACTTCTATATCTCCTGCCCAAGGGTAGAAGATTAAAGAGGTGCTGGCCGGGGTGTGAATCGTCCCTGAGAATTTCCTCACTCTTCACTTTGTGCCCTTGCTCCCAGCAGTGAAGAAGAGCAAAGGCTTTATCTTTCGATTAAGCTTGGGAACGCTTCCATCAAAACTACACTTGGTAGATTGGTTGGTCCTAACAAAGGCATTTCCTATGATTTTTTTTTTAAAGCAGCACTAGCATTGCGCAAACAGGGAGCTTTTCATGTGGGAGAGAATCCCAAGATGTGAAGAACAAACATTTTGCTGCTCCTGAATTCTGAACTGGTGCAGCTGAGGAAGTACGGTACATGGTGCCCACGTTGCTGGACTCCAATTCCCATCATTTATTTTACAAATTGATAAACCACTCCACAGCCTGAGGGAATCAAAGCAGTGCAGTGTTGAGAAGATAATGTGCAAAACAAGCAGATTCAAAAAAGCATTGAAAGCATTCCTACAAGCCATAAAAGCATCCCTACAGTTATGCAGTTAATATTTTGTAAATGACTGGGACACACTTCCGGGGAAGCCTTCTTAAACAAAAATGCCTTTGTTATGTGGCTGAGGGGAATTGGAGTCCAAAACCAGAGCTGCTGGTCAGCCACCCTGGAACTACTGCAGGTGATTTTTTTTCCTGCTCTCATTCTCTAATTCTTGTGGGTTTTATCAGTTTGTTTCTTCTTTTCCTAAACAGATTCTTTGGGTCCCTCTGAACTGCGTGTGCCAGAAATGGTGGCCAGCCGTGCTGCTTGCTATTTTGATGTGGGGTCTGGTCACTTACGGACTGCAGGACTAGTTGAAAGAGTTGCCAATTGAAGGTCACTGCTGGACTCTGACCAATCTTCAACTCACCCAGGAGGTGGCATTTGCTTTGTTTGTTTTTTAAGAAGTTGGCTATGGATAACTTTTTTCTATTTAAAATGTAGGCTAGTGCTGGGTCACTGCTGTTTTCATACTTTTAAAATAAATATTGATATGGGGTTGTTGCTGGATAACTACCTGAATTGCTTGTTTTGAAATACGTATGTTCAAGTGATTCAAGTCTGACTTTTATACTAAAAGAGAGGGGTTTTTTGTTTTGTAAAAGGGAATTTGGAAAGTTGACAGAAGGGTATGCTGGCCATCCTTTTTAACACTTGCACTGTAAAATATCTAATGAAAATTGGAGATCTTAAAAGACTTGAAAAATAAAACTGATGTTCCAAATCCAATTGCCAAATCTAATTACATTATTTCCTTCAACGTGTTTGAGCGTGATCCATTCTGCACACATCCCATTTACGGATCCAGCCATCTCTCTCCTCTACTTTCATCCACGTACATCAGAGACTGCTGATATTAGTATTACGCCCATTCACAGTTGGTTCTTTTCTCCCTAGTGTCATTCTTTCAAGCTTTATATGGATATATGGTAGAATTGGCATCTGAAGTTGATAACACTCTTGAGCTCTTTTGGCTGGTAGCTTTTGACAATGTCTTAATGGCATACATATTGATTCTTACAGTGTACCATTGTCTTTGGTTGCATGAAGCCTCTGAAGGTCCTCATAAGGTTTGGTCCTCTGCTTGAAAAAATACAGACTTAAATTAGTGTTGGGGGGGCTTTTACTTTCTGATGCTGGTCATAAGATATAGTGGACTCTGAGAATGGAATGGGGGCAAGGTCCAGCAGTGACCTTATGTGTGCTCGGCCAATGTGCACAGGGGCTCTGGTCGCCACCTGTATTCAATAGTTTATCAGGACAAAACTTGAAAATGCTGTTGTCAACACAATAGTATGTTCCAGTGACCTATATTTACCAGTTCAGAGGGGGCTTGCATATAGTGGGCTTGCATGTTTGACAAAAATAAAATACCTAATAACCTATGTTTTCCCTTAAGCTCCTTGGAGGAAGATAGGAAACACATAAATTAACATGGGTAGACAGAAAGCTTGTAGTTCATAAAGATTATGTGGCTTACTATGTTTTTTTAAAATATAAATTTGACTGATAAAAAACTTTAACATGTAATTAATTACAAGAAAATTAAAAGAGACATTAAGAAAACTTGGTCATAACTCAACAAACAGCCACTATTTATGACTTCACACTGAAAGCTATGGAAAAGAATCTCCAAGCCCCACTTAAAAGATGCAGGAGCTGGGGCTGGCATCCTTAGGCCATCTTAGGCTGCAGGGATCGTCAGTCTTCCCTGAGCCTTTCCCCCCTAAAAGGGTTTTTTTGTTTTGTTTTGTATTTCTGCCACCTCACGGCTTCCCCAACTCTGCAAATACCAATCTCTTATATGTGGGTTTTGGCCACCTATGCACCAGCACTTGGATGATGGGAATTGCTATTAATATATATGCTAATAATGACAACACTGACAAAAGTTTGCCAGGAAAACATTCAGAAAGACACAGAACTTTTAGAAGACACCTTTCAGGCCTCCTCCACCAGTTTGCTGCTGCTGGGGCTCTTGCAAGGCCCTTTTTAGCAATCAGAATCTAAAAGCAAAGAATCAGTGTTTCTTTGTAGGACACACTCTTGCATCAAAAACAAGAATTAGCTTCAAAACAGGAATTTGAACATTGAGCTGACAATATGCCACACCCTTATGCTAAAGTATACAGAGGCCTCCTCTGAGCTTTATTGTAGTTAATGTTTACACACATCAAGAGTGGAATTTGTCCTGACAGGCTAGAAGGAAATCAGTTTCAGCTTTACGATGAACAATTTCTTCATAGAAACTTTTTTTTCATAGAAAATGTACCTCTATTTCTTTCAGAAAGGTGCTGCTATTGTAGATAACACTGAATGCTGGTTATATTCCTGTGCCAGCTTACCTAAACCTTCTACTGCTGGCTCATATCCAGCAATAAGATCCTGCCCGAAATATACCATGTCTGCAAATCATGGCAGCAGAGCTCACCTCTAAGAGTGGATTTTCACATCTAGAAGTGGTTTGTAGTTGTTGAATAGCCAAGAATCAAGAAACTACAATGACATAATGCACTGGTTTTATTAGAACTGAAATCCTGACGTTTCAAAAAATATAATTTACTCTGAAAGATGTATATCTTTCAGTTTGTAACTCACTGACTTGTGACTTGAGGAAGATCCAGGAACTGTTTTTTTATTGCAGTTCAATGCTTTTGGACACTGAGATTTATTTCAACCCACAGGTGTCATACAAACAAAAAGCATGCTTACATTTTGCTACAAAAAAAAAAAAGCAACTTTTTTACCTATCTCAGCTGTAAGAAATGATTTATACACTGCTGCCATCCTCTGGCAGAAGACTACCTGAGATGATTCTAGAAAGAATATCTAAAATCCATCCGCTGTTAGGAGTGCTTCCACAGCAAGGGTTCAGTGTGGGATGGTAACGTTTTCTTCACTCGCTTTTTATGCAGCATCCTAATGATATAATCATGGGACCAATATCCTGTGTTTTCCCTTAAGTCCTGTCTTTTCTTAGACTGGCAGAAGATTGCACTGTAAGCCACTTAACAGAACACAGTGCTGCGCTACCCTTATACTTTTGACTGAAAAGCAAACATATATTGGAAGGCTGTTAGCAAGAATACAGGCAACTTGCAATTTACACACTTAACTTTGCACAATCAGCTTTATACGCTTTGGGGGGGGGGATTTAAAAAGGTGATGAGCATCTGAGGGGAAAAACTTTGGCAATCCATCTGCTGTTGAACCTAATGTGCTTTGACTATATGTGTTTTTGGCTATAGGTGTTCTCCATGGAACACAATCCCTGTGTAAGTTGAGAGTGGCCTGGGATGCCATGTAACGTTCCCCAGCTTTTCTTTCTGGACATCTTCTGAACAGATGGAAGCGTCTCAAGAAAAACTCCTGACGCTTAAACACCAATGCTGTTACCAGCTACATAGAAGGAGCTCATGTTCTGACAAGATCCACTGATATTAAAAGGCACGGCTAACTTCAGCCCATTAATTTCAATGGGTCTATTCTGAGTACCACTCAGTTGTCTACAGCACATGGTCTTTAGAAGAGCCTTTTCTGCATCCAGTCAGTAAGACCCGACTCTTCAAAAACCTGTGGTGCCCGATTTATAATTTTACTCATGTCCAGAAGGAAAACTGATGAGGTACTTTGCAAAATGGGGACCTTAATAGTGTGAGTGAGTATTCTAAAAAACTAATGGTACATTATGCATAGATAGCGTACAATGGGTAACACAATCACTGCATCCAGTACAATCACTGTAACTCGCCTCAGTGGGGCGAGTTACAGTTGCCAATTATACACCAAATGCAGATCTCCCACCCACAATAAATGATACGTAAAACAAAGAAAGCATTTTAACTTTATTATTATTTCACTGATTCTTAAAAGTTAAAGCAAAACACTGAGCATAAGTCACCACGATTCTTTGGCCAATGCAGGTACTATTGATCAGGCTTATATAAAACAATTCTTTAAAAAGTTTGTAGCAAAGTAATTGATGACTCATGGTCAAATCTGTTTGTCTGAAGAAGTGAGACCCAGAGTGGCCTCTGAGGTAACAAGCAATTCTTCTGTGCTAGTTGTGTAGGGAAATAGCAATGGCACAACAGTATACAGCTCCCTCTCCAAAAGACTATGTTGTGTCTTCCTCTAGGGCTTGCATGATTTCATTTTTTCCTAACAATAAATCCATTTAAAATGAAAACTTTTCCTACGGACATCTCTATGCTTCTTCATCTTCTGAAACATCAATATGTTTATAGAACTTCCAGGCCTTCAAATTGCAGCCTTTTAGGATTGTTCCTAGCTGTTTCCCAGGCCCCACTTCATAAGTATAAGGAAATCCTACACCTTTTTTCCTTTCATAGATGGCATGCATCGTCTGCTCCCATTTCACTGGTGAAACCAACTGCTTCACTAACAAGCGCTGGATCTGTTTCGGTTCAGTGTATCTCCGGTTTTCCACATTTGAATAGACAGGGATGAGAGGCTTCTGAATATTAATTGAGTTGAGGGCTTCAGACAAAGGTCCCACTGCTGGTTCCATAAGTTGCGTATGAAAAGCACCACTGACTGGCAGCATTTTCACTCTCACAAATGAGTATTTTTTCAAATTTTGCTGCAAAAACTCCAAAGCCTGAAATAAAAACGAAACAGAACACTGAACCACAAAAACAGAGTTACTGCCTTCAATCTAGAACTGATGTTAATGTCATTTGGCTCTTAGGAAAACCCTATAAATTCATTGTGGCCTACAAGTCAGAGGACGCATGCCTCCAAGAGAGAGAAAATAAAGGACAGAGACTTAAAACTTTATAAGGAAACGTATTGGCTTAGACTTTGCTACCCAAATGTTGGCGGGTGGCTTTTATACCTGAATTGCATTTGTTGTGTTTCCATTTTTGTTTTATACCAAGGGTAGCCAATGTGGTGCTCTCCATATGTTGTTGGAATACATCTCTGATCATCCCTGACTACTGGCCATGCTGCCTGGGGCTGAGGAGAGTTTTGTTCAAAACATTTGGAGAGCAGCACTAGGTCGCTACATGTGCTTTGCATCATCACTGCATGTCAGATAGATCCTGTTGCCAGGTGACAGGCTTCAATTCTAATCCCAATTACAAGCGGCTGCCTTTGAATATTGTTCAGAAACTTCAGAATGTAGCTGCACAGCTGTTGACCAGGGTTAGCAGAACAGCATGCATTGGGAATATTAAGGAGCTCCACCATTCAGTGCCTATGTTCAATTCAAGGTACTGATGCTTAACTTTAAAGCTAGAAAAACTTAGTCGGATAAACCAGGGAGCCCCATTCACTATGAGGTCATCTGGCCCTGATATCATCTCTGTCTGAGGAGGGCAGCCCTTTTCCCACTGCAAATGTGCTTGTCTGTAAGACCTGTTTGCCTAAATCTATTGTACTCCCCGCCTTTTAGAAATCAGTGAAAAACTTTTCATTGCTCCTTTGATTTCAAACATTAACTTATTTTAAATGCTGTTCTTCTGCTATTCTCATTACTATTGTTCTTATTATTGTGAAATGGTTTTAAATGTGTTTATTATTATTTTAAAAAATTAAATATATCAATTGATGGCTATTAGTATAGGTACTTTGCATGTAAAAAAAAGCAGGATAAAAATACAATTCATAGAACAAGCAAGCAAACTTCTCCCCTCAAAATACAGAATATGACTAAGTACTACTGTTCTCTTGGCTGTCAGCAGTGCTACTGAAAACCCCACCAATTTCCAGATATTCAGAACCATTATTTTGAAATAATACCTGCAAATGTCCTGCAATGACTCTGCTGCCTGGAAACAAGTAGTTTGAAACTTCACATACAGGATTTTCAATGCCCAATGACTTGCAATATTCACGAGCTTCCAAGCAAGCAGTGACATAATTTGAATTATGCCGGCCAATAACAGATAACATTCCACTTGGGACAGCTTCCGATGCCTCCTGCATGGCTTCAGCACGCACCTTCACTGCATATAAGGCTAGAGAAAAGAAAGAAACTCTAAGAGGACTTAACTTCAGCATAAGATAAATGGAAGCTACAAAGAAAATTGGCTGTGATTTTACAAACTTAAATTCATGTTTCCATGTAATAATTTCATAGAGAGAGAGGTGAAAACTCTGAAATGTTTAATTACACAATATTGTATTCTGTGATGTAGAGCAGCAGCTTTCAAACTTTTTTACTTCCAGGGAACCCTTTCCATATCAAACTGACCACCACAGTACTTGAATGTGTGCTGCCCAGAAGATTCTGGGACCTGTTCCAGAGTGCACAGTCAGTTATAAAGAACACTGGCTAGGCTGCTGTCTGCCATGAACAGAAAGCACACCACGGAACACACCCATGCAGCTGTGTGGTCCTTGTCCACAACTGAGAACATCTGATACACATCCACAGAGTTCAGGGGTTCCCTAAAACACCACTAATGTAGATTCAAGATGACCAGAACCTAGGTATCCAGGAAAATTAAGCATGAAGGGCTGGTAATTTGGATTTTTGCAACAGGGACCCATATGTATATTTTTTCATGCTTTCACTCTGGTTAACAGATAGGCTGCATTCACATAACATGCCAAGCCATGCCTAAGGAAATTTAGTCATTTGGACATCACACCAAACTCTCATTTAGCATGGCATAAACAAGTCTAGCCTCCTAGGCTTGTACAGTCCCACAGCTGAGGAGAGTACTGAAGTGTTCACGTCTGCTTTTATTTAGAGGTGAAACTCGAAAAATAAGAATATCGTGGGAAGGTTCATTTATTTCAGTAATTCAACTTAAAAGGTGAAACTAATATATGAGATAGACTCATGACATGCAAAGCGAGGTATGTCAAGCCTTTATTTGTTATAATTGTGGTGATTATGGCATACAGCTGATGAAAACCCCAAATTAACAATCTCAGAAAATTAGAATATTAAATAAAATCAGCAAAACAAGGATTGCAAATAGAGCAATATTGGACCTCTGAGAAGTAGAAGCATGCATATGTACTCAGTACTTGGTTTGGGCCCCTTTTGCATCAATTACTAACTCAATGCGGCGTGGCATGGATGCTATCAGCCTGCGGCACTGCTGAGGTGTTATGGAAGACCAGGATGCTTCAATAGCAGCCTTCAGCTCTTCTGCATTGCTCGGTCTCATGCCTCTCATCTTTCTCTTGGCATGAGTCTATCTCATATATTAGTTTCACCTTTTAAGTTGAATTACTGAAATAAATGAACTTTTCCACGATATTCTAATTTTTCGAGTTTCACCTGTAAATGTTGCTTCCCATGTCACCAGAGCTGGGAAAGGAGAGGCACAAAAGCCAGAGAAGCTGGGCTCATGCACGCTATGCTAAAACATAGTTCAGTGTGATGTCCAATGTAGTCTATGCTTTTGCACATCTGAATTAACAAGCCAACAAACAGAAACCACGGTTTGAAGTGAATTTGTCATCCATGGCTTAGCAAGCCTTTTGGGTGTTTGGAAGCTCAAACTATGGTTTCAGTTAATAGAGTTCATACAAGTCATGATTTCGCATAATGCTCAACTAAGCTACTGTCTGCCTCAAACTGTATTTATGTCAACAGAAGCTAGACTTCAGACTAGCTGAAGCAACTTTCCTGCAAGCAATGATATTTAAATTCAGAATCTTACAACTTATTCCCAATATGTCTATGAAGATATTAATACAAGAAATCCTCACATTTTCACTGCAAAGTTGGTTATACTTTATACTTTTGTACACATTATATGGACTTGATCTGGATTTCAATTTTACTTACTTATTACTAAATAGCTGGACACTAAGATACCCTTCACTCAGTGGCGGAGGAAGAGGAGTGTGAGGGGAGTGCACCGCCCCCGGCAGCGTGATCCTGGTGGGGTTCCCCTGCAGGCGGTGTGCCCCCCCCCGCCTGCTCTCCACCCCCCTCCCGGTGCCAGAGCATGAAGCTCGGCCACTGCCTTCACTAGCAGAGGACCACAAAGAATTGTGTGCCAAGACTAATACGCCAGAGTCAGCAACACGAGTTATCTGCTGGCACCTGGGGCGCATGTGCACGTGGGCAGGGGTGGGGTGGTCACCTGGGGTTCATGTGCACGTGAGCAGCCATCACCACTGGAACTAAGCAGGGCCATGCTGCTCTGCCTCCCCACTTGCAAAAGGAGGAGCCCAGCGAAAGAGCCTTGGCATGTGAATCCCACTCCCCCAGTGCTGGCCAGGCAGCCATTCAGCAAGGGGGCTGGAGAAGCCGCAGTGAGGCTGGGCTCCAGGGCCCAGAGACCCCCAGCAGCAGACAGAGCAGGATGGGGATCCCAGGGGGTGTCTGGTTTGTGCCCCACCCCCAAATTGTGCACCTGGGGCTACACCCCCCCTGCCATGCCCCCCGGCTACATGCTATCCTTGCATTGCAAAGATTTTAGATAAACATTTAATATGAAAGTGCAAGGGTACTTTCTTGATACCTTCTGCATAGTCTATGGCTCCTGCAAAAACAAGGGCTGCATATTCTCCAATGCTGAATCCAGCAGCTGCCACACAGCTCTCCACTACCTGTAGAAATTTAAAAGGTCTCCAGTAAGTAACAAGTGGAAGTGATCCAGAAACACCCTGCGCAGTTCACATAGTGTGAGAAACGCAGGCATCCCCGTGTGCGCTGTCAATTGTGGCGCAGCCTGCTTCTTTCTCCTTGGCACAGAGAAAGTGGGCAGAGGAAAGTCTCCCTCCCTTTCTCCTAACACAGAACTCTAGTGAAGCATCCCAGGAAGAAGCTGAACGTTGGGAGAGTTTGGGGCAGACAAAACCCAAGTGCTTCATGTAGTCGGCACTCCCTCCTACAGGAGGTGGCGGCCTTTAAAAGAGGATTGGTATGTCCACAGTCTGGCTCTGGGGGCCTAATCCGGCCTGCCGGTTGGTTTAATCCGGCCTCTGGCAGTTTATTTTCTGGGGCCGGGGGGGGGGGTGAAATCTCAGAAAACGCACAACATCAATCAAGAACTGACTTAGTTGGTCTTTAAGGTGCTACTGGAAGGAATTTGTTTTGTTTTGACTATGGCAGACCAACACGGCTACCTATCTGTAACTTAAAAAAGGTCAATAACTTTGGTCGGCCCTCAGGCATGTTCACTTCATCAAATCTGGCCCTCTTTGAAAAAAGTCTGGACACCCCTGGATTAGACACCACAGTCAGAGGCAGCCAGTGCTTCTGAATGCCAGTTGCTGGAAGCCCCGGAGGTGGGAGATGCTCCTGCTCTGCCTCAGTTGGTTAGACCATGGTGCTGATAACGCCAAGGTTGCCGGTTCGATCCCTGTATGGACCAGCTGGATATTCCTGCATTGCAGGGGGTTGGACTAGATGATCCTCAGGGTGCCTTCCAACTCTACAGTGCTACGCTATACCCAGCGGGCGGGCGGGCGGGCGCCTGCCTGGCCGGGGGCTGGACTAGATGCCCCCGGGGTGCGCCCTCACCCTGGGCTGCTCCTGGTGCAGCTTCTCCACGGCGGCCAGGGAGCTGACGAAGACGGCGGGCTGGCTGTGCACGGTGCGCTCCAGCTGGGCGGCGGGCCCTTGGCGGCAGAGGCCGAGCAGGTCGTAGCCCAGGACGCCCTGGGCCACGCGGTACAGCTCCCGCACGTTCGGGTAGCGCAGCAGCCCGCGGCCCATCCCCACGAACTGGCTGCCCTGGCCGGGGAAGAGCAGCACCGAAGCCTCCTCGGGAGCCCGCCGCGCCTTCCCGCCAGGCCCCGCCGCCTCCTCCGCCGCCGCCGCCGCCGCCGCGTCCCGCAACAGCCCCGCCGCGCTGGCCGCCTCCCCCGCGCTGGGGGGCCTCGGGGCTCCGCCTCGGCTGAGCCATCGCCGCAGGGCCGGGAAGGGGAGAGCGCGGCCTGCCGAGAGGCCCGGCGCGGCGTGGGTCGCCATGGCAACGGGAGCCTCCTTCCGCGTGTGAGGCCGGAAAGCCAGAAATGCAAGGCCCGGTCCGTTAGGAAAAAGCTTCCCCCTCCGCGGCCTGGAAACCCGAGCCGTAGAAAAGAGGGTTCCACCGCACCCAAGGTCCCCCCTCCCTCTACACGTGCTCGTGTGGTAGACGCGTATCTGCCACAAAAACACAGAGGCACAAATCCACTGGCACGTATGGCTCTGAGGAGTAGATATGTGCCAGGTTGTTGCGTGTGTGTGCTGTGAGTCACAGAATTAAAGAGACACAGACTTTTCTAGATTCGTATATGTTTAAAGTGTGAAGATGTTAAGGGAGATAGATACACCTTAATCTAATCTTTGGTAGCTGAAGAAGTGTGCATGCACACAGAAGCTTATACCAAGAACAAACTCTAAGGTGCTACTGGACATTTTTAATATTTATATATATATATTTCGACCGCGTCAGACCAACATAGCTACCTGAATCTTAATCCAATCTGATAGTCTTTAAGGTTCCACAACTTTTTTTCTTTGTTGCAACATAGACATTTCTAATCCCCATAGACATTCTGGTGGTTAACTTTTGATGTGTGCGTTTATTTACCTCTTAACTTCTCTTAAATTTCACATCTAAAAATGCAATTAGATATACATCTCTGCTTAGAAGTTAAGGCCTGATGAGCTTAGTTTGTGTGTTGAAGTTACCTTTATACTGCTGACAATAAAAAAAAATAAAGGGCAACTATAAAACAGGAAAGGTTGTGTTTTTCTTTCATGACCATAGTGTTCAGAATTAGTTTTAGCTTAAATGGTGGGATCAAGAGGGAGGAGTTATAGGTCCAGATACTGTAACAGATTTCCTCCAAACATGCCTGCAGCTGAATTGCCACCATCTTCTCGAGCACCTTGCCCCCCCCCAAGCTGTCACCTGAAGGTCTCCAAGTGACTTAAAAAGGTAAAGGTACCCCTGCCCGTACGGGCCAGTCGTGACCGACTCTGGGGTTGTGCGCCCATCTCGCTTAAGAGGCCGGGGGCCAGCACTGTCTGGAGACACTTCCGGGTCACGTGGCCAGCGTGACAAAGCTGCTCTGGCGAGCCAGCGCAGCACACGGAACACCGTTTACCTTCCTGCTATAAAGCGGTACCTATTTATCTACTTGCACTTAAGGGTGCTTTCGAACTGCTAGGTGGGCAGGAGCTGGGACCAAACAACGGGAGCTCACCCCGCCGCGGGGATTCGAACCGCCGACCATACGATCGGCAAGTCCTAGGCACTGAGGTTTCACCCACAGTGCCACCCGCGTCCCTTTCCAAGTGACTTACAGCAAAGGAAAATATGCATTGCTTAAAGCCATAGGCTCTCACCTGGGAGCCTCTCTCTTTTCTGCTACCTCTGTCTCCCGCATTTGCCTTAAACCTTCAGAATTTCTTGGAGGGCTTTCTTGAAGTTCCCAAAATAAAATAAAAAGCGCGCATTGGCTCAGCTGTGATGTGGCTGAGAGAGAAGGGAAAAGGCCGTTTCCGCCAAAGGACCAGGTTTTGAAGCAGTGGTTCTCCAAGGGTGTTGCAGGAGAGAATGGCAAGTGTGGCAGGAAGATTCAAGGACAATCAAAGAAACATCTAGACATTTTAGCCTAGTCTTGTAAAGGTAAAGGGACCCCTGACCAGTCATGGCCGACTCTGGGGTTGCGGCGCTCATCTCCCTTTATTGGCCGAGGGAGCCGGCGTACAGCTTCCGGGTCATGTGGCCAGCAGGACTAAGCCGCTTCTGGTGAACCAGAGCAGCGCATGGAAACGCCATTTACCTTCCCGCTGCATTACCTACTTATCTACTTTGACATGCTTTCAAACTGCTAGGTTGGCAGGAGCAGGGACCGAGCAACGGGAGCTCACCCCGTCGTGGGATTCGAACCGCTGACCTGATGGGCAAGCCCTAGGCTCTCTGGTTTAACCCACAGCACCACCCGCGTCCCTTAGTCTTGTATACTATGCCATCAAAATAATTTTTTGTGGGCACACAACCAGAAACCGTATCCACGCCTCTTTTTAAGAGTTCACGACACATTGTTGCAAGAAGGGATTTTCAAATATGAAAGATCTGAAGAGAAAAAGGAAATGAGACTCTCTTTGTCTCAAAGTAGACCTAATATCAATGAGATGACCCGGCAAAAGCAAACTCAGGCCTCTCACTGAAGTTTTCAGCCACCTGTATCTGAAGAAGTATCTGAAGAAGTGTGCATGCAAACGAAAGCTCATACCAATAACAAACTTAGCTGGTCTCTAAGGTGCTACTGGAAAGATTTTTATTTTATTTTATTTCGATTAAGGCACCTGTGTAAGAGGCTCGTGCATAACTGCATTCTGCTGCGGTTGATTCCTGTTCTCTTGCAAATGCCCTGTGTTATACTTTCTGATGCTCCGTGGTCCTATGATGAAATGGTTGCGTTCTGTGTTATAAATCAGGAGTGGCTTTTTTCTGTTTCCCAAGGCATTTCCAAAGAGCACGGCATGGAGATGGGCGCGCCCCTTGCTCCCTTCTCCGCCTCCCTCTCGCCCGCCCGCCCAGTGGGCCGCTCCCTCGCTTCCTTTCCCACAACCCTTTCGCTTTCTCCAAGCAGCGAGGTCGGCGGAGGAAGCAGCAGCAGCCGCAGCAGACGCAGGTACGGGAATCTAACGCCTTTGAGAGCGCTTGCTCCAGCAGATGCGCACTGAGGACTAGGAGCGTGGGCAGCTGTAGAGCTGGCAGGGATCCCCCGGTCATCTAGTCCAACCCCTCCTGCAATGCACGAACCCGCCACGTGGGGTTCGAACCCGCGACCTTGAGATTTAAGAGTTTCAAGGTCTCCCGGCTGAGCCGTCCTGAACCTCTGCTTAAAAACCTACAGGATCATAGGAAAGGAAAGGAAAGGAAAGGAAGGGGGGAGTCCATATAAAGGGACGAGGAGGTTGTGCCTAACTTGGGAAGGGCGTTACCCGCAGCTTGCGAGGAAGGCAGGGGCTCCGCCGCGTCGGGCGCGTATCCCCGATGGTCCTCCCGTTGCCAGAGATACTGTTACCTGGCTGCCCTGAGCAGGGAACGGAGTAAGCGCCGAAAGGGCGGCGTCAAATCCCGGCAGCGCATCTCCCGCGGCCCATCGGGGCGACCCCCACCTCCGCAGGCCAGCAAGTTTGTAGAAGTCAGCGACTGAAAACGGAAGCCTGGAGAGATGCCGCCTGGCCTCCTCAGCTGCCAACATAGAAACTAAATCGGAGAAAGCAAACCCCACCACTTGCTGCAGAGGCTGGGTTGGGGTGCTACCCCAGCTCCCCCCTTCCAGGCTTCTCCAAAAGAGCAGGGGGTCCTCTAGCACCTCTGTATTGTCTAGATAAATCTCTTCCATCCCCTCCTGGAGACTTGGAACAATTTGCCCAATGCCTTGATAAACCACAGCAATTGAATAAAGAGCTGTATTTATAACTTGTTCAGAGTTTTTTTAGGGGGTGGGGGCAGTTGCAGCAAAGCAGCCCCCCATCACCAGCCTGTTCACCCAGAACTAACTGCCTAGCACCCACAATTTAAATGAGCTGCGGTCATTGGGGTTGAATCAATCACATATTAGGGCTGTTTGGTGATGTGTGCCTTTTCTTGAAAAGTTAACCTTGCTTTGGGTTCTTCTACAATTCCACACTGGCTCAGAGCATTCAACAGGAGAGAAGCAACTTTATAAATCTGCCTCTGTTGCTGCCTTTTAAAAGCCAGGGCTCTAGAGGCCTTCCTAAAAAAGGTAAAGGGACCCATGACCGTGTTAATTCACTGGATGATTTCATTCAACACTTTGTTTCAGCAGTTGAATTTCTCCATGCAGTTCAGCTTTAAAAGACACATGTTAGACAGCAGCTACCTTCACAACTAGGAGTCGGTACTTGGCTATATCAAAGCAAGTTTGCAAGCAGGAGTTGTAGGGGTTAAGTGTCTAAAGAAAGCAGAAACCTAACTGGTAGAGCAGGTGCTGATTCTGACATGCTTAACTCCCACACTAGCCTGAAGCAGTTTTGAAAAAATTGAATGGAGTAGCATGGATTTCAATGATGATTTGCATTGGAGACTGAAAGTTATGACTGCCTGAATTTAATTTACATGAGATTAAATGTGATTATCATTCTGTAGCAACATGTTTTACCATCCTTTGGCAAATCTCCATGAAGATTTTTAGGGATGTCACCCTCTTTGGCCACCACACCTGGCCCTGCTCTTCTCCCTTGGCCAGCATGGAATTCAGCAGAGAAAGTTTTTCTTGGCCTGCAGAAAAAGTGCTGAGAAAAATTCACATGTAAAATGTGGAACTGCTATTAAAGGCCAGAAACAAAAGGAGGCAATCAGTTCACTTGCCACCTTTTGTTTCTGGTCTTGCCTTTGAACCCTTAACAGTAGCCTAACTTTCTTCCAGTTAAATTGTTGGTTGTTGCAGACGTACTGGGACTAAAGACCAAAATATCCTCCCTTATCTAATGAACAGTTAGAACACAGAAACGAATAAAAACAAATGTGAGGACACAAGGGACCAGAAAATGAAGTAATTTATCCTAACTCAGCAGAGTAGAGCTAAGGGGAGAGCGTGCAGTTTTCACTTCCTCAGGTCAGTTGTTGTTGTTAGAATTTATACACTGCCCTATACCTGGAGGTCTCCAGTCTCAGTGACCGGGTGGGGATGGGGGCACTTCACTTGCTAATTTCTAGCCTGCCAAGCGGCTGTTAAAGGCACATTCTTTTTGGGTGGATTCTTAGTCCAGAATGAATTTCCCAACCTGTATAGACTTTCTTTGCTCCTGGATTGGTTAAAGCGTAGCAATTAACCCCTTCTATGTCCAGTCAGTGATGCCTATCCAAATTAAGCAGATTCACTGAAATAAATGGATTTGGGTTGCTTGCCAATTGATGTCAGCCAGTCCACTCTGCAAATGAGCAACTTTGTTTGGTACCGTTACTTGGGGTGGGGGCTTTTTATTATACCCATTTTCTTCCCTAGCCCCACTTGAGCTAGCTATTACAAAACAGAGTGGATGTGTAAAATGGCTGCAGTTCAGCCACAACCATTACATGGAGAGATTACATAAAAAGGGTGATAAGTTTTACAAACATTATGAAACAAGTCCGATTTCACAGGACAACTTGATATGAGTGGAAAGGTCTCTACTTGTTTAACTGATCACGTCTCTTACTTTTGAAGCCACTTTTTTCCTGTTAGGCTTGTTGTAGAAGCAATGTAATAACTTACACAACCTCTGCCCTGTTTTACCAAATGTATTATGTAGAGAGTTCAAATTACACTGAAGAGAGGAGGATGGGCGTTTTCCTTTAGCACGTTTGCCTCCAGTAGGGAATTAATTCTCATTCCCGTGGTTGGCAGAGTCAATATCTTTAAAAACCCCTGGCCCTGATGTTCCTGTGCCTTTCATAGTGAACCTGGATATAGAGAAATGAAACAATCAACATTTCTTCCTGGCGTGGAGATAACATGATGGGAAGCATTTACCTTTTGCATGTTGGTTCGCTGCTGGTGTTGTAATAAAAAAAAAATCCTAATTATTTGCACAAACAATTTATTGACTATGGCAGGAAGGATAACCTAGTGAGGTACAGTGGAATCCTTACCATGTCAACTTGGAAGTATGTCCCATTGACTTCAATGGGGCTTCCTTCCAGGCAAGTGGGGTTAGGATTGCTACCATAGAGCATGTCCAGAAATTCAGGTTTATAAAACTGGCAGGTGGAGTATATGTGAACTCTGAGCTTCATTTACCTTGCTGCACCCAAAAAGAGACTTTTCTAAGTATGCTAAGCAACAGTTAGAAGAATTAATTGAAACAAGTTATACAGGTTTCTGTAACACCTTCCTGTGTCTGATGCTGTTTATAAGGCTTGGCCTCCTTGCAGGTAATGCTTCCATTACCGTATTTGCTGAAATACTTTTCTCCTAGGAAAGTTCCAACTTCACCCTCTTCTTTCCACCTACCGTATTTTTCGCTCTATAAGACGCACCAGACCACAAGACGCACCTAGTTTTTGGAGGAGGAAAACAAGAAAAAAAATATTCTGAATCTCAGAAGCCAGAACAGCAAGAGGGATCGCTGCGCAGCGAAAGCAGCAATCCCTCTTGCTGTTCTGGCTTCTGGTATAGCTGCGCAGCCTGCGTTCGCTCCATAAGACGCACACACATTTCCCCTTACTTTTTAGGAGTGAAAAAGTGAGTCTTATAGAGCAAAAAATACGGTAAATCTAATTGGATCCCATTTGCACTTTTAAAAATGCTGAATTGCACACGCACACACACACAGAGATTGGGTAACCACAGGCAGCTCAAGGGGAGAGTAATAGTCTTGCTCTATTCTGCCACACCTGGAATTCTGTGTCCAGTTCATGGGTGCTGTAGTTGAGATTCCTGCATTGGAGGGGGTTGGACTAGATGACCCTAGAGGTCCCCTCCAACTCTACGATTCTACATGTTTGGGTAAGGACTCACCAGTCAAACACTACAGAGTTTTTTGTATGAACTGAAAACACGCAGCACTGTTCAATAGAATCAGTTCCCCACCTTCAGTCTTTGGAAACCAGTTGAGACGGCCAGTTTGTTGCTGCAGCAGGGCACAACCCTTCCTTGCTTTTGAACCCTCAGCCACTGGCACGCAAAGGCATATAGGCCCAATGATCAGCTTTTCTGCACTGCTAGTATTTTGTTGGTATTTGTGAAACTGCACTTTGCAAAGTCAACTCTCACCCAGTTTGCATATTTGTTTCAGAAATGGAAGCGCTCCCCTCATGGGCTCCTGCTGTTGCTTTCACACTCTTGCCAAATGCCGGTAGCATCTGGGGAGCTAGGATTGTCAAGAAAGAACTGCCTACATGGTATGAATCACTGGAGAAGCCCTCTTGGCGCCCCCCCAACTGGGTTTTCCCACCTGTCTGGGGAGCATTATATTCGTCAATGGGGTATGTAGTCTTATTTTTACAATATAGTTGTTTAAGGCCTTTAAAAATATGTACCCTAAGAAATCTGAACTTGCCTAAGTAAATCCCATCAAGCTCTCTTCTGGTTTTGGATATCTGAAGGGATTATGCCCATATTTTACCCTATGGGCTAGAAAACTTGCTTATTAAAAAAAAAATGAAAGTAGAGATTCTTAGGAACATGAAGTTTGAGAATTTTCATGCTCCTTAAGATTGTGGCAAAAGTTCATTTCCAGGTTTTTTTTAGCACTTGCACAGAGATGTAAAGTTTTGATGTCTGCAGTCTAGAACTTAAGGGCACAGACTGAGGTATGTATCACTTGGTACTAGGCCTATAAATATAGGTAAAGGTAAAGGTACCCCTGCCTGTACGGGCCAGTCGTGTCTGACTCTAGGGTTGTGCGCCCATCTCACTTAAGAGGCCGGGGGCCAGCGCTGTCCGAAGACACTTCCAGGTCACGTGGCCAGCGTGACAAGCTGCATCTGGTGAGCCAGCGCAGCACACGGAAACGCCGTTTACCTTCCCACTAGTAAGCGGTCCCCATTTATCTACTTGCACCCGGGGGTGCTTTCGAACTGCTAGGTTGGCAGGCGCTGGGACTGAGCAATGGGAGCGCACCCTGCCGCGGGGATTCGAACAGCAAGTCCTAGGCACTGAGGTTTTACCCACAGTGCCACCCGCACATAAATATATATATTATAAATAAATAAATATAAATATACGTACCTACAAATAATGGTGGAGCATGCACATTTGCTAGTACAAATGCTGGGGTAGGTGCAGTAGCCCTGTATGATGCTGCCTTATGCCGAGTGCGGCCATTGCCCCAGGTGCATCAGTATTTGTGTTCACTGACTGCTTTCAAACAGGTCTTTTCCAGCAATACTTGGAAATGCCAGGGATCAAACTTGGGTCCTTTTGCATGCAAAACATGTGCTCTCCTGCTGACAGATGGGCCCTTCCTCCAATGCCACATGACAGTCGTAAGATAACTTAGTGTGGCATCACTGCTTCACCTTCTGACAGCACCCCTGACATTTGCTTGCAAGAAACAGCTTCCTTCAGAGCTGCAGCTATAGTGTGGTTTGCAGCCGAGAACTTGCTTAGGGAATGGCTGTACAGGAAGTTAGGTAGCCTTGCCCCTCAGTATTTGCATACCCAAGCAATCATAATGTTATTTTTTGCACCCTGCCCATCTGACTGGGTTGCCTATTAAAAGCAGGGATTTGAAACCCTGCCACTGGGACCTAGCTAGCAGGGCAGGGATCCCATCTGTTTTGAACAGGTTGTTTCTGCAAACTGTTTTCCACATTGTTCAGTGCCACCTGGTGGAAGAGAATGCAAAAGCTAGTTTTCACAAGCTAAGTTTACACATCATCTTCTTTGGCAATCACTCATAGCTGAGTAAGATTGTCTTCCATAAACATGGTTTTAACAATGAGTCCGTAAGTGACTGTGGAGGCCAATTCTGGATCCACACATCCTTCCACAGTGGGGACATTGGTTACGGGGCAGGAGTTGATCATGGTGTGGATTTGCCAAGCGTGCCTTCCTCCTAGCATGTTTCTCCCTTGTGTCCTGAGTTCAAGTGTCTTCAAAGTCCATGACTCCTTTGGTAAAGGCTGTTCTCCAAGTGGAGCGCTCACAGACAAGTGTTTCCAAATTGTTGGTGTTTATACTACATTTTTAAAATTTTGCTTTAAGACAGTCTTTAAACCTCTTTTGTTGACCACCAGCATTACGCTTTCCATTTTTAAGTTCAGAATAGAGTAGTTGCTTTGGAAGACGATCATCAGGCATCTGCACAACATGACCAGTCCAACGAAGTTGATGTTAAAGAATCATGCGCCAAATGTCGCATGTACCGTATTTTTCGCTTTATAACACGCACCTGACCATAACACGCACATAGTTTTTAGAGGAGGAAAACAAGTAAAAAATATTCTAAACGAAACAGTGGATGTATGATTTTTGTGGTTCATGCTGTGGCCACAGACATGTGATCTGACGGTGAGTTTGGGGTAGCCCAATGCAAAAATCCTGAGGATCCATGTGGATCCATGCTTTGTAACCACGTTTTTGCGCCATTGCGGCCCCATGAAACAGTGGGTGCATGTGTTTTTTGGTGCAGGCTGTAGCCATGGATATGCTATGTGATCTGATGGTGAATTTGGGGTGACCTAGTGCAAAAATCCTGAGGATCCATGTGGATCCGTGCTTTGTAACCACGTTTTAAGTGGGGAGGGAAGGAAAAGAACTCAAGGGACAAGGAGCTCGCGTGGGGGGTGTGGAGAAGGATGCTGCTGATAATGCAGGAGAGGCTCCTCTCCGGCTTTGCTCCTTTAGAACAAGCAGGTTCTGCGTCTCTCCCTCCTCCCCGGCAAGGAAACCATGATAGTAACCACTCTGAGACAAATCAAGAAAAATTGCGACCAACACTCTCCCCCAACAAGCGCAGTGAGGTCAAAACACACACACACACATGCAGAGAGAGAACTGGCCCTAAAGTCGCAGGGCGCTGGAAGTCGCAGGGGCGCTGGGGGAGTGAACGGGAAGCAAGAGAAGGAGAAGGAGCCCTCACACACAGAGAGACACACAGAGTGTCAATTCTAAAGTCGGAGGGAGACCGCAGGGAGAGTGAACGGGAAGCAGGAGGAGGAGGAGGAGGAGCCCTCTCACACACACAGAGACACACAGAGTGTCAATTCTAAAGTCGGAGGGAGAGCGCAGGGGCGCAGGGAGAGCGAAGGGGAAGCAGGAGGAGGAGAACGATAGCTCAAGCACACACACACAGACACACAGAGTGTCAATTCTAAAGTCGGAGGGAGAGCCAGGGAGAGTGAACGGGAAGCAGGAGGAGGAGAACGATAGCTTAAGCGCAGACACACACACAGCCCCTATAGTGGCTAATCCAAAATCGGACAGCAAAAAACTGCAGGCAGGGACAGAGAGCAGGGGGTTGTTTTAAAGCAGCCAACCCCGCTCTGCTTCTCTCCCTCCTCCCGGCTAGGCTGGCTGAAAAGCTTTGCTGCTACTTAGCAGCTCAGTGGGGAGGAGAGAGGAACATAGAGGACGGGGTTGTTTTAAAGCAGCCAAGCCCGCTCTGCTTCTCTCCCTCCTCCCCAGCTCGGCTCGCTGACAGGAGCCGCTTACACCCGCTTTGCTGTTTCAAAGCGAGCCACGGACTGCTCACAACTGCAGCAGATTCCCCCGCCATCTGTAGGCATTCGCTCCATAACACGCACAGACATTTCCCCTTATTTCTAGGAGGAAAAATCTGCGTGTTATGGAGCGAAATTTACGGTAATTGCACACTACACTTAAATGTAAAGGAACAGCCCTGCTGCTTGAACCACCTCATCTTTTAATGTATTCACATTTCTTACTTCTCACATATGCAATATAGTCCACCCTTCCTCTAAGAAACTCATTTTTCTTATCAGAGGAGCCTGGCTGCAAATGTCACTGAGCAAGCTTAAGGGCAGAGTAGGAATTAGAGCTTTGGTCTCCTGATTTATGCCAACTGTCTTCACACTCTAATAAGCAAGACCTCCTTGGTTGCAACACTCCCAGTAACGGAATTTCTATTCTCAAAGAGACAGCCAGATGCCTGATGGTTCCTGTCTTTTGGGAGGCAGGTTTGGATGACAGGACATTTTGTTCAGAAAGGCCTTTGGGCAAAGGACCGAAAGTTTAATAGTTGCATTTCATTTTAGTTAGTTTTAATCTACCTTTTAAGATTATAAACTGCTTTATTCCAGTTCTAATTATTTTATTTATCAATTTGTTGAAATGTTTTGGAAAGGTAGCAAGTTATGGTTAATAACGGAAGTTTGGGAAACATACATAGTTATGAAAAACATGGTGACATTAACAATTGTGATGAGTATTCAACTGATTTTGGGGTGGGGTGGGTTATTTAGGATTATTGTTAACAGGTTTGTAAAATTTTATACACTTAATAGTTACAGTAACACTGTGCTATAGGCATTTGTGACTTGAGAAGGATAAGGAGACTTCAGCGTTCTCTAACGGGTCAGAAACCCTGGCAAGGTATGAAAGTATTAGCGTCTCATGACTTTTGCATTATTCTCAGTATGGAGTTTAGGATTTCTGTTAAAGTCCTCACGCACCCAGTCCATTTTCTGGCAAATGACATTTCCCATTCTTTCAGATATGGTTCTTACCTCGTGTGGAGGGAATTGGGAGGCTTCAACGAAAAATCCCTGGTTCCCCTTGGGCTGTACGCAGGAAACCTGGCATTAAATTGGTCATGGGTCCCCATATTCTTCGGAAAGCACCAAACAGGCTGGGTAAGTGGGGGAATGCTCTGTGTCAGTCCATGACCTTGTGGCTTAGAGCAGTGGTTTGCCAGCTTTCTGCCTTAAGGGAATTCTTTCAGCAATAAATTACCCACTGGGAAACTTGTATGTGTTGTAGAGTTGTCAGAGGAATGCTTATTTGTTTTTAATTAATTTTAAATTTTAACTGCTTAATATTTATAAATCGCTAACCAGTATACAAAAATACAACCCAAAAGCAGCAATTCAACAATAATGGGGTCCAATTTTATGAGTCACGTGAAGTCTGGCCAGAAATCTGACTTTCAGAAGTTGCTGACGGATGAGCCTTCATGTAGGGCAGAGGGAGGGAGATTTCACTGTGCAGAGTTCCCACAATAAGGACTTGGGAATGCAAGCAATAAGGAGCACAGATCATTGTTGGCATTCTCAACCAAAATCCGTGGAGTTTTGGCCATTGGACTTTTTGATTTACAAAAGCCCATGGATATTTGGGTATGTTGCTGTTGAAGGGGTCAAGTACTACATTGGGTAAAAGCCGTGTAATCAGCACAAAACCAAGGCAAAGGGGTGTGTGGCCTAAGTTGCAGTTCTTTGTAGCCCTCTCTGCTCTAGGATCCCATGAAGAACTCATTTTAACATCATTCATTTCTTTTTCAGGGGCTGGTGACTATATTGCTCACCACAGGAGCAGCAACAGCTACAACTACTGTCTGGTACCATGTCAACAAAACAGCAGCATATTTGATGTACCCTTATTTAGCCTGGCTAACTTTTGCCTCTGTGCTGAACTATCGTATCTGGAAAGACAATCGCAATAAGAAACACCCGTAACACACATTTTTCCAGGGCTATTTTCTATAAAAAAGAAACATTTTCTAAGTTGGATTCCAATTCCACCACCCCGGTGCTTAAACCATATGTTGTCTCAGATTTATTGCTTAATAAATCTAATAAACTTCAGTAACGGACCCAGAAATTGTGATTATTAATGTATTTGTAGCCAGGTTGTCCTTATGTCCACGTCCTTAATTTGGGAAACACACATGTATGCCCAATTGCTTGCTCATCACAAGAGAGTCTGCAGTCGGATTATGAGCTGTCTTCATTTGGAAAGCACTATGTTTGAGGCCACATGCACATTTGCCCTGCAGATGCAGCCTTCTGGTAGCCACACACACTGGTGAACCAGCCCAAATAATAGCGCTGTAGAAAAAGTCATGGAATTCTTGAGCGTCAAAGGGTCTGGAAGTTCTTCCTGCTGAGATTTTTATACCAAAACTGTAGACCCTTTCTTTAACTTACCTTTAATAGAAAAATATATTGTGTATTTGAGTCTCTCAGCCTACTTAGGAAACCCTTTGGGCTTCCTAAGAGCTGGGTAGAAACTCTTGACGAGACTTGTTGATGCTATAAACAAAGCAGATACCGGCCAGCCAGACTTGGGTGGAAGGAGCGCATCCAAGCATTAGAAATGGGAGTATGAATGTAAGAACAGACTGGCTGCTGGATCAGGCCAATGGCTCATCTGGTCCAGCATCCTCTTTTCATGATGCCTGTGGGAAGTCTGCAAGCATGATCTGAGCACGACAGCACTCTTCCCCTCCTGCAGTTTCTAGCAACTGGTATTCAGTAGCGGAGGAAGAAGCTATCCATCGGGGTTACGAAGTGATCTAAAGGCACCTTATCTGGTAAAGAGAGCACTGGCAGAACTCAGCATTTTAAAACCTGCAGCTCAGTAACAACCAATCCCTTATATTCCCATCTAATGCTGCTTCACAGTAAGTGCTCATGCCAGATGTGGCATTTTTAGAGATGGACAAACAAGACCAGAGCATAGCAATTTGTCAAGGGGCTGAGCCGACAGGCAACCTGATTCTAGCCCTACGTAAAACCAGCGAGACAAGACTCGGTTTCAAAGCAAAACTTTCTTTTACTTTGCTGCCATACTGGAGACCCCACTGCAGGGAAGAAACGCTGTATTACGGGGGGACATTTTATCTGGCTGGAGTTGTCCAGCTGGCAGAAGATGGGCTGTGTTAAGCAAGAGATGGAAGTCTGCTTGCTGTTTTAAAACACATGTACTCCTGTCACAAGGTGAATTCTTAACAAATATTTTTGAACCACCATCTCTGTTGGCGAAAGCCTGGGATATCGGGAACTTCTCTCCCCAAAGCAGTGCTGCAACTCAAATACATTAAGAGCTCATTAAAAGGGAGGGCAGCAGTCAGGCAAAGAATGAAAACGTAAAGGTGATGCTTGCTTCTTTTTTTAAGGTGTGGGGCAAGGCAGGAGGGGAAGGCCAGTGGCTGAACCATTTTATTTGCTAGAATAAAGAATGGAAATATTGGAAGCAAGCAAGGTTTATGTTGCAAAACAAGGAAGCTGAAGTGACTTCTCAAGGTGCAGACCTGATACACCAAGACACAAAAACTACAGATGCTCTTGTGTTATTTCAAAGGCAGTTTCTGGTATTTGTGGGGACATAGTTTATTGAAATTCTGCAGGCATAGGAGCCAGCTATGGCTTTCAAATAATTTGCTTCATATTCATTTGTAAAACAAAGCCTTTTAAGATGCGGGAGCACAATGGTCTTAAGAAAAACAATGGCCTCAGTAAATCTGCAGCAAGTTATAAAAACACAAAGGACATAGGGAAAAGCTGTACGGATACTTCTTTGTAACCAACAAAATATACCAACTACTGAGAAAAAAATAATACAGTGGTGCCCCGCAAGACGAACGCCTCACAAGACGGAAAACCCGCTAGACGAAAGAGTTTTCTGTTTTGGAGGTGCTTCGCAAAACGAATTTCCTATGGGCTTGCTTCGCAGGACGAAAATGTCTTGCAAGTTCCTGCGGGGTTTTTTTCCTCCCCCCCCCTTTTTCTAAGCCGCTAAGGCGCTTATCCGCTAAAAGTCGCTAAACCGCTAATAGCGCTAATCCACTAAGCCGTCAATGGGCTTGCTTCGCTAGACGAAAAAACCGCTAGACGAAGAGACTCGCGGAACGGATTCTTTTCATCTTGCGAGGCACCACTGTAAATTGATACTGCACTTCTGTGAGCGTCAGAATGCAATAAAAACATACACTTTGTGAAAGTGAACTAGCGAGAAAGTAACTGAGACAGGCAAGAAAGTAAAAAAAAGGGGTTTTTTTTAAGGCAACCCAGACAACTGCTTACAAGCACATTATATGCATGTTCCACCTGATTGAGTAGATTTCTGTCTTGATTGCCAGTACAGGAAAGATTCTTGCATAAGCAGCTCATAGAACTGAAATTATAAGCATCTCACTGTGAAGCGCAAAATAGCCAAGACAAGCCCTAGACAATGGCAGTCACATGGCAATCCTTGGCTTCGTCCAGGAAGAGGGTGCTGAAGACATCGTTGAAGAAAGTCGGGTGATACCTGCAGGCTCTGTCGCAGTCAGGGTTAAAATTCACCTCCAGAATCTGAGGCTGCATAAACCGTTTGCCTAGAAGACAGACAGACAGAGATCACATAGTTTTACTGAGATACGCATGTTAAAACATGAAGAGGCTTCCCCAACATGGAACACACCTTCTCCTCTTACCCTTAGCACTTGCCTAGCACCTTGGGCAGCTCTCAGAGGACCCTAATGAGGAGCCCTCCTGCTGGAGGAAGAGGAGGCCCAAAGGCACCGAGAGATGGGAACTTCTCCAAGTGGCAGGGATGGTGGGTGGTTGCCCAGAGAGGAGGGCCAGGCAGAGAAGGAAAGCTTCCCACCTGCTGCACATCCCAATGTATTCACTTGCACTCCAGGAGACCCTTTCAGCTGGCAGTGAAGAACTTTTTCAGTATGAACCCCTTTACACACAACGTTTGAAGACTCGCTGCTCTGAAACGCTGCCGTATCTTTCCATTTATAAGTGAAAAGGCCTTTGTCCAAAAAGCGACCCCTTTAAAGGCAATCCCACCAAAGCTATAATGGCCACTAATAAAAGCAATTAAATCTCTTTTCTGGTTTCCCAAATTTCAGAAGAGCCCTAAAAATATGGAGGACAAAAAGGACAAGACAGAAGAAGAAATTACCGTTGCTGGATGTATCCCACTTAAGCATCAGGTCAATGGCATAAACGGCTCGTGAGGATGGATAATCACAGATGCCAAATGGCGCAGGCTTTGCACAAGCAGCTTGGAACAGTTCAGCAAATGCCTTGAAAATATCGTCCTGGCAACAACAAAAAGTCACATTTACAATAAATGCAGGTGTAAGAGCAAACAAACTTTAACATTATTTCCCGAGGTAATTTGACTGGAGATGGCGGGGAATGAAACCCAGACCCGTTTCACACAAAGCGTTAGGCTCTCGGACTAAGCTGAGACTCCTTCCTTTTGCTCAACTCAAACACTTGTCAAATAATAACAGAAGCATTTGAAAGGGAGACAGTGATTGAGTCTAAGAGACCTTACTGATGACTATTCCTGCCAAATTAGCACTAGACACAGGATGCAACCATGTGAAATCTTGAACCACTACTGAAGCCATAGGGGGGAAATAATCTCAGTACGTATAATTAGAACCACTGTGGCCCATTTTATGGAGTAATAACCTTTGTGTGAGAGACATAATAATGATAATAAAGTAATCTATGGCAGAAAAATGAAGCTCTGGTAATTTTTTACCACTGGGAGAAAAAAAATTAAATTACTGAATCACAGGTGCCTTACTTGCACAGATTTCCAAGAATACTCAGGATACTGTTTCTCAAAGAGAGGGATAAATTCATCATAGTGGATCTGCAAAAGAAGAGACCATTTGGTTAGCAAGGTATTCTTTTAAGCATGATCACGAAACTTCACCTCTGTCCTCCTTACAACACCTCTACAGGTTAGGGTCCAGTTCTTGCAATTTTACGTCCATATTTGAAGGCTGCTTTCTCTCCCACACCCCATTCTGAATACTCTTGTCGTAAGAGCCAATAAAACTTAAGTCTCCAAGGGAAACTGTCAGCCTCAGAAGGCAGAGGGTGAACTCCAGAGATGGGGAAGCTGCACTCCAACAATATAGGTGCAACGCCCATCCCTCTTGTCAACTGGGGCTGATGGGATTTGGAAATTCCTTCCCTGGAAATATGGAGGCTCACAAAAGGCTCCATTAAATAGGTGAAAAGCAAGGCCGGTGCTTGCATGAAGAAGGGCGAAGCGATTTGCCTCAGGTGCCAGATCCGCCCTGTCATTGTGCCACTACCGGCCTCGCACGGCTTCACCTGAGCCCTCGCCGCAGCCTCATGGGTGCAGTTGCAGTGGCCGGGGATTGCATTTATAATCCTGCGTTTGCTCCAGGCAGCCTATGGGAGTTTCCAGGTGCCCCCCCCCCCAATAATTCATATGTGTTTAGTTAGCTTTGGTAAGGTTGTTGCAGAAGGTGTCTTCAGATTTATCATTACAGTCATACCTTGGTTGTTGAACGGAATCCATTCCGGAAGTCCGTTTGACTTCTGAAAACACTCAAAAACCAAGGTGCAGCTTCCGATTGGCTGCAGGTGCTTCCTGCATGGAATCAGAAGCTGCATCGGATGTTCGGCTTCCAAAGAACATTTGCAAACTGGAACACTCACTTCCGGGGTTACAGCATTCAGGAGCCAAAACGGATGAGTACCAAGGCGTTCTAGATCCAAGGTACGACTGTAATTTGTTGTTTATTGCAATTCTATCCCACCCTTAATTCCCCAAGAAGTCCAGGGTGCCAAACAACCATGTAGCAAAGCCAAGCCACTGGGCTAACGGGAGTCAGGGGCTGGTGGGCCACAGTCCAACCCATCACACCATCTATGCCACCAAGCTCTCCTTTTCCTGTATAATTTACTCACCTGTTTTAACGAGACTCCAGAAGCATAGTTCATGACCGTAAAATGCTTCTCATAATCATCCAAGTCATCAAGTGAAAATGCTCTGAAAAGGAAAAATGGATGAAATACAACATTCATTCTAAATGAAATTCAGCAATGCCACAAGTCCAACCCTTCTCAATGTGTGGCAGAAGCTGCCTTCTTACCTATTTGAGAACCGTAGCCAAAACACATCATAAACATACAGTCGGAGTGGCTTAACTGATCGCAACAACACAATGTAACGGATGTCAAATTTAACTAATCCCACATCTTCAAGAAAGAACAAGACTGGGTTCTCAATGTACTTGGATACCACCTGAAGACAGAAGAATAAGAAACCCCAGGTCAGACAATTTCAACTTTGTACTTATATTTGTACCTCTCCTTCTGGCCAATGTTGGGCCCTCAAAGCAGCTTGCAATTACAAGCCGTGTAAAAAACTGCAACACGATTAAGAATAATTGTGAGATCAACCACTAAAAGCAAAGTGAAGGTGAGAGTATCCAATCTCCCCACCCCACAAGGAACCTGCCAAATGCAGGCCTGCCTCTTTTCAGGCATAGATGGCTTATAAATAAAAAAAGAATGTGCTTTCCTTTATTCGGTTTTGTTTTCCTTTAAGCTGTTGTTCTGCTTTTTATCAAAGCAAGCAAAGCATCTGGAAACCAAGCCTTATGAGGAACAGTTGAGGGAAATGGGTATGTTTAGCCTGGAAGAGAGGAGACTGAGATGAGCTATAATAGCCATCTTCAAATATCCAAAGGGCTGTCAAATGGAAGATGGAGAAAGCTTGTTTTCTCCTGCTCCGGAGGGTAGGATTCGAACCAAAGGCTTCAAGTTACAAGAAAGGAGATTCAGGCTAAACATCAGGAAGAACTTTCTGACAGCAAGAGCTGTTCAACAGTGGAACAGTCTCCCTCGGGAGGTGGGAGACTCTCCTTCCTTGGAGTTTTTCAAGCAGAGGTTGGATGGCCATCTGCCATGGATTCTTGCGATTCCTGCCTTGCAGGGGGTGGGATTGTATGGTCCTGGGGGCCCTTCCAACTCTACAATTCTATGATTCTATGCTAGAATTTCATGTTTTGACTCAAAAGTGATTTCCTCACTGCACTTAAAAAGAACTTACGATTCTATGGAACAAACTGAACATATCACCAAGTATCACCAGAAATTATGAAAACAATTTGATGTAAGATTACCTGGTTGCCTTGGGCTGCAAAAGGGTACTTAGATACTTGAGTTGAAAAAGGTGTGCATTAAAAATTTAATGCTGTAAACTGAATAACCAGTCTAGGAAGAAGGAGCAAAACACTTCTTGATGTTTATACCTAAGTGGTATCTTACTTCTCAGCAAACAGTGTGGTAGCTAAGGCATAAAGTGGCAATTATCCAATGTTTATTACCGTCAAAAATGTACAGACATATGGGCTGAAAGAAGCCACTGGAAAAAGACTTCAAATGTTGTAATGCAATGACCACTGCTAAACATTGCTAAACATTGTATGCAAGTTTAACATGAACAACGAAGATCGCGTCACAGCAAAGACATCGAGAACCTTTTTAAATGTAAAAGGAAAACGACAGTGAGATGTTCCAGGGAATAAGAAGCTATGCTACAAAGACCCATTTTGCTCTGACCTTAGGGATGCTCTCTCTCTGCCTGATGATGTTGTTAAGACTCTTTGTGATGTGGGTGTCCAGGCTCCTGGCCAAGTTCCACGGTTTGCATATCCAGTGGTTGTCCTCTTCCCTGCAGTGGGCCCAAGGAAGGAAGGAAAGAGCAGGCGTTTGTCCATTGCATGTTTGAATGCAAAAATTCCCAGGCAAGAATACTCTACCCTGGGCTGCACAACTTGTGATTCACCAAGACAAATGCATGTTCTGCTTAGTCCTCCTCATTTCCTCTTTGATCAAGAGATGCCCAACGGAAGAGGCACAAAGCACAAATGGATGAAAGGTGCCCAGCAGAAATGGGTTCATCAAGCTCGGCAACAGGCGTAGCAGGTGGGCTGTGTGGACCACAAGTTAGGCAGCCCTCGTTACACCCAATGATTATATTATACTGGTTTAAACTGAGACTATCATCTGATTTAGTTCTCCCTGTGTTAAGTGAATTTGAGCACAGAAATAAATAAAATAACAGTGCTGTTCAACTTCTTGCTGTTGGTCCACAGACAGCTTTCCGGGTCATGCGGTCAGTGGCATAGCGTGGGTTATCAGCACCCGGGGCAAGGCAAGTAATTTGCACCCTCTAACCCATGGATTTGCGCCCCCTAACCCGTGGATTTGCGCCCCCTAACCGTGGATTTCCCTAACCCCCAGATGTTGCGCCCAGTGCGGCCGGCCCCCCCTGCACCCCCCACGCTACGCCACTGCATGTGGTCAGCATGACTAAACCACTTCTGGCGCATGGAGGACCATGACGAGTGCCAGAGCACACAGAAACGCCGTTTACCTTCCCACCACAGCACTACCTACTCGCACTGGTTTGCTTTTGAACTGCTAGGTCGGCAGAAGCTGAGACAGAGCAACGGGAGCTCACCCTGTTGCGTGGATTCAAACTGCCAACCTTCTGATCGGCAAGCCAAGAGGCTCAGTGATTTAGACCACAGCGCCACCTACTCCTCTTGCTTTTTACTATACATCATACAGAGAATGTGAGGCCATTAAAGTAAGTAACTATAAAAACAAAACTGATCAAATCAATTAGAAGTTTTCAGCCACCACCCTTTCAACAAACAAGCTGAATTGAGATACATCTACACATTGCCAAAATTTATGTGTTTGTCAGGTTAGGGTTTTTTGTTTTGTTTTTAGAGATACTGAAGAAGTATTAATCACAATGCAAACATAAAGGCTACCACTCATGGTTAGGAAAAGGCAGCCACCTTTCCATAACAGGACACTCCTCTACTCTTAGAGCCAGCAATTAAAAGTTGTTCTCCCTTATTAAAACTGGCCCTCTCAAGTAACCAAGTACTAAAAGCTTTCGTTCAGGAGTATGAAGGGAAGGTCACTTTTCCCTTTCTGGTGCCACATTACTTTGAGGGTGGATCTGCATGCCAGCAACAGATGAGGCCAGAGCAAAGCAATGGGTGGAGGGGGTTTCATTCCACCTCTCACTTCTCCCTCACCCCCAGTTACGTGATTCCCACAGGGGTGACCCAGAGAGTCAGAGCAGACAAAGAGGGTGGAATTCCACTATAAAGGTAAAGGTAAAGGGACCCCTGACCATTAGGTCCAGTTGTGACCAACTCTGGGGTTGCGGCGCTCATCTCACTTTAGTGGCCGAGGGAGCCAGCTGGTACTGGTCATGTGGCCAGCATGACTAAGCTGCTTCTGGCGAACCAGAGCAGCGCACGGAAACGCTGGTTACTACTACTACTACTAATAATAAATTTTATTTATACCCCGCCCTCCCCAGCCAGAGCTCAGGGCAGCTAACACCAATAAAATCACAGTAAAAACATAATAGGAATTTATTTTTTAAAAAATACAGGTTAAAATGCAATTTAAAGTGCAACCTCATTTTAAAATAGTTAATAAATCAAGACCCTAAGGGGAAGGAAACATAAGGGTTGGACTGAGTCCAAACCAAAGACCAGGCGGAATAGCTCTGTCTTGCAGGCCCTGCGGAAAGATGTCAAGTCCCACAGGGCCCTAGTCTCTTGTGACAGAGCGTTCCACCAGATCGGGGCCAGTGCTGAAAAGGCCCTGGCCCTAGTTGAAACCAATCTAACCTCCTTGAGGCTCGGGACCTCCAAAGTGTTGTTATTTGTGGACCTTAAGGCCCTCCGTGGGGCATACCAAGAGAGGCGGTCCCATAGGTACGTGGGTCCTAGGCCGCATAGGGCTTTAAAGGTCAAAATCAGCACCTTAAACCTGACCCTATACTCCACTGGGAGCCAGTGCAGTTGGTAAAGCACTGGATAGATGTGATCCCGCAGCAAGGACACCTGCCAGAGCACTACCTATTTATCTACTTGCACTTTGTGCTTTCGAACTGCTAGGTTGGCAGGAGCTGGGACCAAACAACGGGAGCTCACCCCGTCTCAGGGATCTGAAACGCCAACCTTCTGATTGGCAAGCCCTAGGCTCTGTGGTTTAACCCACAGCACCACCCTTGGGATTCCACTATAGTTTCCACTATTTCAGCCACTATTGCACTTTATCTTGGCACATAAAATTAGGGATAATGACTACAGATGCAAATTGTTATTTCTGTGCAAGAAGCGAGCTGGACTCACCTCCTTTCGCGCTGCTTAAAGTAACTGATGAACTGTGGTAATTCTGTATGAAGATTAAAGGTGCGGGGCAGCCATTTTGGCCCCTCTGAGCCCCCAATGCGCCTTGAGATGGATGCCAGACAATCCTTCACGGTCAAGAGGTTCTCGCAAGGAAACTGATTCAGCATCACATGAGGCCTTTCCTCACTCAGTTTCCTACAAGACAAGGAATGCGTTTAAAAAGAGAGAGCGGCACAGCCGAATATACGCATATTGAACATGTAAGAAAAATTGTTACTTGCAGGGAAATAGCTGTGTAACCTGAAATCTTTGAAGTGAGAGAAGTTGTAGAGAATGTCAGCTTCTTGCTCAGAGTCCGTAAATTCAAAACGGGGGTGAGTCAGATTCTGAAGGACCTGTTGGAGGTCTGTGTAAACTCTGGTTTAAAAAAAAAAGGGGGGGGGGGAGGAAGAAAATATATGAAAGAAGCTCTCAGGAGGGAGGCATATGGAGACTCTAATAAATAGCGTTGTTGAAGTTCCTGAGAAGTATTGCATTGGCACTAGGGAAAGGGCCACACTTGTGAGACTTTTCAGCCCCCACAGATCCTGCAACCCAAGCCAGGTACCCCTTCTTGTCTTTTCTAGACAATTATAGAAACGTATTTATTGACACATCTATATGCCAACCTTTATCATTATGAGAATCAAATATACAACACTATCAATTTAAAACAGCAATAAAAAATCACCAGTATCCATACATATACATACATACATACACACACACACACATACACAAACACAATTTCAAAATTCACCATTACCCAACCTGGATGCAAAACCCACAGTACGGGGTAGAGACTAACCAAAATGTCACAAACGAGCGAGCAAGCTTTTGTTTTCCCCAGAACTCTGTATTAGGCAAGATGTTAAACCAATTTTAAAAAGTCAGGGCATAATATGTGCTGGGATAATATGAAAGCAACAACACCTGCCAGTTGTACCTAGATAATACCGTTCAAAAAAATTCTTATCCAAAAGGTAGCTGCTTATTTAAATAAACCTAAAAGTCACTTTTGGAATCGATGAGTTTGGAACCAAGAATTGAGGCCCCAGTAAGATATAAGTACCACCTTCATCAAATAGCAGAAATATGTTACTGGATATTTAACATGAGATCACATTGCTCACAATATCACATCATCAAAACAAGGAAAGTTCACTAGATTTTCTACTTGCTCTTAGCCAAAACAGTAAACTAGTGTGCCTGTCATGTTAAGCAATAGTTTGTTTTAAACATGACTTCACCATGAATGTGTTGTCCCCCAAGTGTTCCTTATAGCACAATAAGAAACCATGGCCTATTTCTGTTTCCCCTCTTGGGGTTTGTTACAAACAAACAAACAAACAAACAAACAAAAAACCAAACAAACAAACTTAACTTTGGACAATATGACAAACCATGGGGGCGGGGGAAGCTGCCCAAGGGCCTGGGAAGCATGTTCACAAATGTATTTGGGGGGGGGGTTGGTTTTGTTGTTTTGGTTTAATTATTTACTTGTGTTTTATCTTGCATTTTATTCTGTGAAGCACCCAGGAATCCTTTGATGAAGGGTGGTATATAAATAAAATAAAATAAAATAAAATAAAATAAAATAAAATAAAATAAAATAAAATAAAATAAAATAAAATAAAATAAAATAAAATAAAATAAAATAAAATAAAATAAAATAAAATAAAATAAAATAAAATAAAATAAAATAAAATAAAATAAAATAAAATAAAATAAAATAAAATAAAATAAAATAAAATAAAATAAAATAAAATAAAATAAAATAAAATAAAATAAAATAAAATAAAATAAAATAAAATAAAATAAAATAAAATAAAATAAAATAAAATAAAATAAAATAAAATAAAATAAAATAAAATAAAATAAAATAAAATAAAATAAAATAAAATAAAATAAAATAAAATAAAATAAAATAAAATAAAATAAAATAAAATAAAATAAAATAAAATAAAATAAAATAAAATAAAATAAAATAAAATAAAATAAAATAAAATAAAATGCCATTGTTGAAAATAAATTATGACTTAGTGCAATGTGCAAATAGGTCTCTAGTCTATTTCGAAGAATACAGTCATGCCTCTATAAAAATCTTTCCATTAAAACCTAAAAACCTGTACTCAGTCTTTGAAAATCACACATGCATATAGGCAAACACACTTTTTTCCTCAAAATGTACAAAAATGCCTGTGTGATGGAGAGAAGAGAGATGGATTTGCATTAACTCAATCTAGCACATACCACTTAACAGCTGTGAAGAGGGAATACAGATTTCCAAACAGGGTGAAGGAAAAAGACCTTCTGGCATGCTACAGCGGCTTGCTAGGCCACTATCCAAACATACTATATTTCTACTTAGAAGCAAACACCCATAGTTGTGTATTCAAAAAACCTGCTCTCTCCTTGTTGCTGTTTTTTCAGTTAACTAGGAAGCAAAACATTGGCAACCCTCCTGCAGAACAAACACACCGAACTTTACAGGCTTAGTAATGTTTTCCTTTCTCCGCAGTGACTCATCTTCTCCCTTGTTTTTACTGCAAGAATTAAAATGGTTCTCTTGCTAGTACAGTATTCCTTACTGATATAGCCTCTCTTTAAAATGCATTACCTTCTTGTTATTATTCTCCCCCCCAGGGTTGGACATGAAGATTCACATTAACAACCTATAATCTTTACAATTTTACACAAACTCATCCATTACAATTATTTGAAAGCTACATTATTCCTCTCTTTTCTGCATCACATTGAACTTCTCCTATATAGGCAGCAGAATCCAGGGCTAAATGTCACAGTATACAATCAATGGAGCTAATTCTCCACTGCTGGAAAACCACCCACAGAAGTCATACGTTTATTGCAAAACACACCATTTGGAAATACGTACTTAAAGATTTTATTCTTGTCATAAACAGGAAGCTTTATTGGAATAGGAAGTGTCTCCTTGTTCTCACTTAAGATGGCCTGAAACAGAAAACACCACCAGTGTTATGAAGATAATTTATACTGTAGAACACACAACAGTTTCAATCGTGGTGAGGACAACTTGCAGGCTGATTCTCACATATATGTGTTGACTCAGAAGGTAAGTCCTACTGAAATGCCACAAAGAGCAGAAGTCAGAAAACTCAATTAAAGATCATTTTTGACATAACAGCTCAGTTAAATTCCTTGTTCATCTAGTTCTGCTCTCATTCAATTCACCCTCTCCCAACTCTATCAAGCTGTACAAAAACCTGTCAGACAGATTTTGCTTGGATTATTTAGCAGTTTGGTGCTGGAGGAGACTGTAAGAAGATCAAACTTATCCATTCTTAAGGAAATCAGCCCTGAGTGCTCACTGGAAGGACAGATCGTGAAGCTTGAGGCTCCAAGACTTTGGCCACCTCATGAGAAGAGAAGACTCCCTGGAAAAGACCCTGATGTCGGGAAAGATGCAGGGCACAAGGAGAAGGGGACGACAGAGGACGAGATGGTTTGACAGTGTTCTCAATGCTACCAACATGAGTTTGACCAAACTGCGGGAGGCAGTGGAAGACAGGAGTGCCTGACGTGCTCTGGTCCATGGGGTCACGAAGAGTCGGACATGACTAAACAACAATAATAAGTGCAGTAATTTGCACTTCATGAAGCCCTTCAAGAAAGTTATTTTCATCACTATTTAAAAAAAATGTTTTGGAACTCTGAGGAGTTTCTTATTTGACACATATAGCTAGCTAAATCACAAAAAGATGAAATAGGCCAGAAATGGACAATGAATTTCTTTGAACAACCTGCTGTCAACAGTCACACCAGAAGCAAGTTCCTTGTCGTTACTGCTTTAATTTTTGTACTGAAATACTTACCTGGGAATAACTTTTGTAACCTGAGTTTTACTGTCTCCCCCGCCCCCACGTTCTTCCTAGTATTGTATTTTTTTATAATAAGTCTAGGTACCCTCTATGGCAGAAATACTGGGGTGGTGAACCTGCAGCCCTCCAGATGTTGCTGAACATCTGTCATCCCCGACTCTTAATTGTGTTTGCGGCTGATGGAAGTTGGAGCTCAACCACTTGGGGGGGGGGGCTACAGTTGCCTCACTCCAGTCCTAGGGAGAAAGGACATCAGCATTTTGTGATTTAAATGCTGAGTATTAAATAACAATTAATCAATAACAACTTCAGAACCCTTCTGGGATTGGTCCAAGTAGGGAAACCACACATTTAAATGCTTTCTCATGTAAATGTCTCCCTGCACATGGATAACTAGCAGACTAAAGAATGAATACTAAACCAGACATTCTCTCAGACCTGTACTAGTTTTCAATGAGCACCGAGGACGTTGTGTGTGGAGTCAACACACAAATGCAATCCTACACCAGCCGTCTGAAGTATATCATCCCAGCAGTTATTTCCCCCAAGCGTTTTTCTGAATCTATAAAGCTGTTACACCTCATGCAGCTATAATGCTAGCGGTCTCCGAACAATGGTTGGGAGAGTGAGAGTTCTGCAAACCCTCTCCCTTCTGTAGTTTGCACTGAGTATGGTGCAACAATGTACACAACACAACACAGGGCAATAAAATATCTAAAACAAATTTAAGAACAGATGCAAACAAACTGCACGTCTGCATAATGCTACGTCATATAAGTCTGTGAAGAAGGGGACGTGTGAGCCCCCCACCTCTTAACTTGTCAGTTTGCATTTCTTAGTACAGAAAGTATTGATTTGATGTGTAGAGACCTTTCCTGTTCTGATTAGTTCGAGAGGGTTATATAGAAGGTTTCTTCTCTTTGTGAAAGAAAGTTTTCTTTCTATGTGAAAGAAACAGGAAGGAGGTTTCTGTTTGGGTTATTTCTGCTGGGAAGCTGAGTACAGCTGGTTTAAGCTGGCTTTGTTATCCTTTCTGTCAAGGTCGTGCTGACTATAATAGGAGGAGCCTGACTATAATAGGAGGAGCCTGGGTCTCTCTCTCTTTATCTCTCTTTGTTCTTGTGTTCTGTTTTTTGTATGCTAGTGTTAAGGTTTAGTCTTGTTATAAGTTTGTAAGTAAGTGCTGCAACTGGATTTCTTACATTCTGGATTTGTGACCATTATGCTCATTTGGCTTCAGTAGCAAGTAAAAGCTCTGATGGATGAAGTACAATTGCCTCTGGTCTATTTTTCTGAATCTCTGCTACGTGTTTAAGTTTTTTCCTGCTCCCCCTTCATGGCTGATATAACTATGGTCAGGAGATTGGCCTTAGTCCCCAATATTTTAATTTTACTTCTGGCGAGTGGTAATGGAGCCTATGTGTATAACAGATAAGTGCAGAAATACTTGATACCGATAGCAAGTTACAGTAGTTATCTGTAACAAACCAATCCGGTTAAAGATAAAAAATTGTACCTGGTAGTGATCATCTGATGGCTCTGCAGTAAAAGAGTTGATCTCCAAAACATCATCGGGTAGCCATGGCAACAGCCGACACCTCCTGATTAAGCGATCAGTTTCCCCATAGGCAAAGTCACGGGTCACTTCCTCTGTAAGAAAATGAAAAGTTGTAGGTATTTTTTGTACACTTGTTATCAACTCAGTGTCGTCAATATGAATATGCAAGAGCTATGCATAAACGGAGATTAATAAAAATTGCAGAAAATTTCCATGCATTTAAAACAAACAAAAAATCACAACACAACCTCGACTACTAATTCACCCGTCCTCTGAAACAGTCACTGGGCCAATGTAGGCTTGATTTGGCTTGCAAGACTGCTTTCCCCAAGTCATGGCCACCTGCTGAAATCATCAACTGATCAATACTGATAGGAAACTCTGCTGGTATCAACTACACTAGGGAGTTCCCAACCAGCAGCTCCCCAAGAACAGCAGATCCCTTCCAAAGGGGAGCCTACGAGTCCCATTTTTGGCAGGGATCTTCTTCCGTAACCCAGCTTGAAGTTCCTTTGAAGTTGGGTCACCTGAAGTCATGGTAATGTTACGGTGCAGTTGGGTAGCTGCACCGATAAGTGGTCCATGGAGAAGCTCAGGATTCGGCACAGTCGCCGGATCCTTTTCATCACCCTCTGCTCTTAAAAAACAACAACTTGCACAGAAGTCTTATAGGCAAAGAGAACACTGACTTACCCAGATAGCACACCCAGTCAGTGCACAGATACACTTACCTCCGGTCTCAAGGTCCCTTAAGGGCCAGAGAACCGTATAAGCAATTTGTTGCCGCATGTAAAATAAGGGGGCTGTTGCAAAAGTGGGCTCATCTGAATGCTGGATTCGGGATCCAAATTCATCCATAATGTACCATACAGGGACCTTCTCCTCTGCAGTCTGCACAAGAAGAACAAACTCAGTCATGTGTTATAAAAATGACTGTAACATCTGACTTTGGGGGTGTTTCTGCAGGACTGCTGCTCGACTCCTTGGCAGTTACGTTATGGAGTCTCACAGGCTCTGGTATTGCCCCATGTTATTCATATCTACATAAAAGGCTGAGTGAGGTTGTTCAGAGGTTTGGAGTCTTTAATAAGCAGATGATACCCAACTAGTTCTCCATTTCAACAAATTAAGCAGAAGCAGAAAGTGCTAAATCTGTGCCTGTGATGTCAAGTATCATTCATTTGCACCCGGAAAATGCTTGTTCACAATCTCTTAATTTTATAGCTAGACCCCAGTGTGAGTTTCAGCTTTCCTACTATGGCCATACCCCATGTGACAGCTGATAGGTCTGGTTGTATTTCCACATTTCCTCCAAGACCTGAGTGACAGCTCTCTCATCCGGCACTTCTCCATGGAAGTCTATTCCCATCAGGTTGGCCATTCTGTGAAGCAGACCAGGGACCTGCAGAAGCTGCTGGCGGGCATGTTCAATGCGGTATGTCCAGGCATGGTCAATGAGAAAAATGCTTTGAAGGCAAGACAGGCCAGGTTAAGAGCAAAACACAGATCACAGGTACAAATGATGAGGCAGGCAGTTCATGATGATGACTATAGACAAGACATTCTAAAACTCTGCCCTAATAACAGTCCAAATTAAAACTGCTGACGCCATGGTCACCTCGTACGGCAAGTACTGCCATCTCCCCCCGTCTCCCATTCCACCTTGCCATCTTTGATGCCATCAGCACTCTCCTGCCAAAACTATTCATCTCTCTTGCTGCTTTGGCCATGCAACATTCATCCATAACTCTCCTGTCTGCTGCCGGATCATGACAGGCGTCTTATATTTACCTTCAAAACCCTGCATGGCCTTGCCATCCCTCTTGTATCCCAATATAGCCTTATCAAAAATAACCTCTCTCCTTTCTCCCTTCCTGCTACATATGCTTGGAACTGCCTTCCAGAATACCTCAAGGCACCTCTTTTTCCTCCATCAAATATCTCCTCAAAACCCACCTTCTCCGTGGATCCTTCAGAACCACCCTAGAATCACCCATATTGTAACTAACTCCAAGCACACTTAACAAAAATAACTGCAGGACCTACCTGTATGCCTTCTGTTGCCTCTTCTTGCTCTGTTGTCTTGCTTGTGTTGCTCCAAGGATTGCATAGATCAGGCATAGGCAAACTCGGCCCTCCAGATGTTTTTGGCCTACAACGCTCATGTTCCCTAGCTAGCAGGACCAGTGGTCAGGGATGATGGGAGTTGTAGTCCCAAAACATATGGAGGGTCGAGTCTGCCTATGCCGGGCATATATTGTAAGCCCTTCAGGGCAGGGACCTATCTTCTCATACTTTGTAAAGCTCGTGAGCATAAGGGCACCCTGCAAAAACAACATTCAGGTTGGCTTCAGAATAATGACTCACCTGTTAGAATTTGCCGCCTGAAGTCCCATTTCGTTTGTCACTATCACTTTGTAGCAGAGTTCGTTTCCAGGATTTGAATTCTTTTTCAGTTCTCCCTCAAGTTCTTCATCGCCGTCATCTTCTTCTTCCACCTCCTCCACTTGCATTATCCCAAAATACTCCCCAGCATCAAACACCTGAAATTGTAAACAAGGATGAAGGGGCAAAGCCTTAAACTAGACCCAGTGGACTGAGCATGGTATTTTTAAAAAAGCGTTTAAAGTTAAGCATCAAGGAGGAGTTCACCACTATATTATTCCGGTGAACTACATAGTACAGTGATTTTAAGTCTGTAAGTGGAGAGACACCTGTATTTGGGAATGTATTTCACTACCCCATTGTAAGGATGGTCAGTATCCTTATCCGTACATTGCAGGTGGTGCTGAGAAAATAATGGCTCCAGAGTTCAGAGATTTACTCATTCTTGTTCTTTGGGGCTAAATACTTGTTCCTTTCAAGCATATTTAACTTAGCCCTCTTTTTTTTTTTTTTTTTTTTAAAGAGCTGCTTTGGGTGGTGAGGATTTAGAGTAGAGAATCAGGGGAAGAAAGAGGGACTTAAACCTGCTCTTACTTGTCCTTTCTCTGCTCCAAATCATCCCAAGTCTCCTCCCTTCACAACATTCAAAAAGTTCTGTTGGAGCCTTGGTAAAGGTGGAGAAGCAACTGCCAGGTAAATGGCAAGAACCTTTTCCCTCCCATTTCCTTCGTCCAAAAGTGGCTTTTGGGGCTTAGAGAACAGTTTCGGCCATTTACATGCAACTTGCATGCTCCTTATTTAATATACCACACCAACACTGAATACACAAGTGCTTGTCTTAGATATTAGTGAGGCAGCACAGGGATCATGGTTAGTACCTAGAACTTGTCACAAATCTCTGAAAACACTGTTTTTTAAAATAATACTAATTTTGTTCACATCTTAACAGCAGGAAGTTTCAGCCGTGTTATTCAATATTTATTATCTCTGCCATTTAGTTCACTCTCCACTGAGAAGCTATCTCATACACAATGGCAGGACAATAGAGTGGTACCTTGGGATGTGAACAGGATCCGTTCCAGAGTCCCGTTCGCATCCCAAAGCGAACATAACCTACGTCCACGCATCTGCGCGTGTCACGCTTCTGCGCATGACGTCATTTTGATGGTCTGCGCATGCGTGCGCGGCGAAACCCGGAAGTAACGCGAGCCGTTACTTCCGGGTCGCTGTGGAGTGCAACCCGAATTTGCCTAACCTGAAGCGTATTCATCCCGAGGTATGACTGTATCACTTTTAACTCCAATAGGAGATGAAAAACATACATGCAGGAGACACAAAAACACATTCATTTGTGCCACCTTTCCCTCAGCCTTGAATTCACTTACAGCTCTCAGGTTGCAAATCAAGTGTCAACCTGCAGACTGACTTAGTAATCCACTATAAAAGAGGAAGCCAAACAATAAAACCAAAGTGCTGGCATGTAATAGAAAACTAAGAAAATAACCTGATTACTCAGAAGGGCTGCAGCGATCTGTGGATTGGTCAATTAACAGGGCAGCATTTTTTTAAAAAGTTAAAACATGTTTTATTACAAAAAACCTATGGCCAGCAGTTACATTAGAATGGCCTTTCTCAGGGATTCACCGATTATAGCTGGCCTTAGCAGAAAACCTGGTCACTTGGTTCCTGGTGCTAGCTCAAGAAGTGGGATTGTGTCCCTGACATTGCACCGTGCTTCCAATATGGCAAAGTACTCTTCTTGCTTTTCAGAACTACCATTTTAATCATATGAAACTAACCCTCATGCAAACAGTCCTACTGTTCAGATATATACACTTAATGGGAAGGACAAAAATGATTCTCAGCAGTTTAAAGGGGATGCGCTATTCTCAAACCACCTGCCACCTCAGAAGCAACTTACTATTGTTGAATTGTTTAGAAAGAGTTGGCATTGGATTGCAAAAGCATTTTTTAAAAAAATCGCAATGGCAAAAACATGCCAAAGACTAGAAAATAAGGATACATGTGCAGTGACATCCACATTTCTTGTTTTGCATCTTTATTTGAAAAGTTCTCCTTGGCTGACTGCAAGTGTGTGCCCCCTCCTGAATTTTTAAAAGGAAGTTAAATCTACCACAGAGCAGTGATTTTCAAACCATATCCCGTGTTCCCTAGAAGCTATTGGGTATTTTTCAGTGAAAAGATCAGGAAAACCTTGGCTGCCCCTATCTGAAAATCATATTGTCCTTTATTTAAAATTCCCAGATACATTGGTGCCCCGCAAGACAAACACCTCGCAAGACGGAAAACCCGCTAGACGAAAGGGTTTTCCGTTTTGGAGGCGCTTCGCAAAACGAATTTCCCTATGAGCTTGCTTGTCTTGCGAGTTCCTGCGGGTTTCCCCCCTTTCCCTAAGCCGCTAATCAGCTGATCCGCTGATAAGCCGCTTAACAGCTGCTCGCTAAAAGCCGCTAAACCGCTAATAGCGCTAATCCGCTAAGCTGCCAGTGGGCTTGCTTCGCAAGACGAAAAAACCGCTAGACGAAGAGCCTCACGGAACGGATTAATTTCGTCTTGCGAGGCACCACTGTACAGTGTAAAGCTGCAGAGAGTATCAGCAGCATTCTGGAGCAATGTCTAACTGGCATGCCCAGTGTCCCATGTAAACTGAGTGCTCAACTCAAACATTCCCACCAAAAATCATCTGCAATACCCGCGCAGTTCCTTAAACTCGTCAAGGTAGACATGTTGAAAACAAAACACAATTGTCTTGAGTCTTGCACTCTGGAGGAAGTTTTCCTTTCACTGTGGTCGGTATTTGGAGAGGCAGAAGGTAAATTCTGTTGGACATGGAGCAATTTAAAAAGCAAGCTAGGCTACTACAGAACCATGAAATAGTCAAATTGCTCTTCCGAAGTCATCACAGCAAGATGGAAAGGTCCACAGGTTATAAACGAAGTGAAAAACATTAACTCATGGAGCAGAAAAAAATCACTGCTCAGAATTGCTTTTACAAGTACAGACAAAAAGGTATTTATATAAGCTATGCATGGCAATGACACACACTGGGATAAAGCAGGGAAAAACTGAATGGGGAATAAGGGAAAGCAAGAAAAGCAAGTTAAGAACCTAAGCCTACAACAAACATGTTTTTTATTCTTGTTTCACTGGGAGCGGTACAGGAACTGGGTGGGGCAGGTTATCCAAAGTAACTCACATTTCATGTATTATTATTCATTCATGTGTGAATTGCCTTCCACATATATATCCCAAGGTGATTAACAAACATGCCCTCAAAAACAACTAAAATACAGTGCTTGTTAAAACAGGACAAGAACAACCAAGTATAGGTTAAAAACAAGAGCAGAATCCATGGGTTGTACCCAGAACAGAATTTCCTATGCCCTCTCAGATCTGTTATGAGGCTTCAACCACCCCAAGCATTTGGGGGGGGGGGGCAGTCCTGTCACACTGGCAGAAGCCCTTGCAAACTGGGACAACTAGTAGATATAACTTCATACTTTCTGCTGCTGATGATGCTAAGGGGGCAACACAGCCTACGTGGACTATACAGTATTGGCCACCCCCATACAAACTTCATGATCTCTTTATATAAAATGGATCTTAAAAGAACTCAGACTTTAAAAGGCTTTAGCCATGTAGCTCTAGGGTGGCAACCCAAGGTAGATAAGGTTGCCATCGTGTACCCACTTACCACACTCAGGCAAGTGGGTACGCAATGGCAGCCTTACCTACCTTAACCATGGTTGATGGCAGGGATTGTCAACTTAACAGCCAACTTAACTCACAATGGCCTATCCTGGTGCCCTGCCTGCTGAAATTTGGCACGAAAGATGCATCCATTCTACTGTAGCCAATGGCACAGGTTGCAGTGTGTGCTTTGTGTGCTTTTGTGGAGGGGGCTGTGACAGTTTCTCCAGCTTGCAAATGTGCCCACAGGTCCCCCAAAGGCTGGCAATCCCTGGCTGATTGCACGTCTTAACTGAGACAGTGCCCAAATGGTGGATGTTTAGTATTACACTTACCACTTGATTTCAAAACACGGTAGTGTTTGAAAGAATTGTTAACTGTGAAAGTAGAGAGTCAAACAAGTTTTCTGCAGATGGGATTTAAAATTCTTTGTCACGTCTGCTCTTCGACTAGTTTCTTTCTCATTCTCCCTCCGATTTCACATGTTTTGCACAAGCACAATTGCTTTGTACTTCCAAACAGAGCTGCTGAACACCACTATATTTCTATCATAATTACCTAAAGCCTTTACAATGCGGTTAAAAAACATGGGCATCACTTGTCCATAAACACAGGTATCAAGTTTCTATTCCACTGCCAACATGATTCCTAACTGGAATCAATGCCTCCTCTGTGCTCCTCTCATCAGTTCCATCAAAGAGACACACATCTAAACGCAGTATTTAGAACCAGGGAACAAAATTAAGCCACCTCCAAAAAGAAAAACACAAGCCACTTTCAAAACAGCCCCCCCCCCCCCGGGCTCAAGTTAATTACCAATAACGCTCAAAAAACTTGGTAGGGAATCTCACCCCTTCATTAAACTCACTTTCAACTCTCAGTCTTCTTTTGAAAGCCAGAAAGGGCAAGATCAAACAAGCCTTCGATTCTAAAACCAATCACCAAGCAAGCAACACAACAACACTCACCTAAGACCCTATTGAATTCAATGGGTCTTACAACTAGGGGGGGGGGGCATGGTTAGCATTTCAGCCCAAAGCATCCTCCCTTAAGAAGTAACCAATTTTAAATCAATTATGCTTACTCCCAAAATTTGGTTTAGTAAATTCACCATGATCCTTTAGGCTGAAGCAGTCGCAAGTCCTCCTCGAATTACTCCCAGCTAAGCAACTCCCCTATCAAGAAAGGTTGCAGGATTCAGCGCCAGATTTAGGGTGGCGCAGTTGGTTTCCCTCTGTATTTATGCAGGCACAGTACCTACTGAGAAGACCCATAAAGGGAAACTGTACCAAAAGGAATTATTGTGAAAATAAGATTTAAAAAGGGGGGGGGGAGAGGAGTGGCCAGATTTTGTCCTTGCTGAGGGTGCCATGCGTATGACCAAAATCTAGCTGTGCACCGTTTGGGACTTGTTAGTTACAGAAAAAGTGAGGAAGAGGCTCCAGGATAGAAGTTGACAAAACCCTGCACGGCATGGGAAGAGAGGGTGGAAACATTGCATGTCTCGGGGACATGCAATGGAGCAGCGTTCCCCAGGACAAGGGCTGGCGGGGGCGCGGACCCCTTGGATGCCGGAAAGCGCAGGAGGGAGGGAGGGAGGGGGAGAGGGGCCTTGAGGGCTCAGCTCCTGCGCGCTGCTTTGCCGCAACAGGCCAGAACAGGGGGCCGTGGGCCGGATCCAGCAGCCTCCGCCCCGGGAGGACACCCCAGGCTGCGCCCAAGCTGCCGGCCCTTCCCGGCGCGCGCTTCCCCCGCCCGCCCGCGCGGCGCCCACCTCGCTCTCCAGTTTGCGCCACAGGCTCTGCCAGTAGCGGGGCGGCACCGCCGAGGCGCGCAGCGCCGGCCCGTGCAGGGACACGAAGCTCTTGTAGTCGTCGGCGCAGTCGCCCTCCATGCTGCGGCAGCGGCGGCGGCGGCCGCGTCTCCGTCTCCTCCTCCGGGCGCAGCCCTTCCTTCCTTCCGCCAGGCCGGCTGGGCGCGCGGGCGGGCGCGCGGCTCTTAAAGGGCCCCGGCGGCGCAGGCGGCTTCCTTGGGCGGCGCGCCAGCAACGGGGCGCGCTTCTTCCGCAGGCGGGCGGTTCGGCCCCGGCGAGCCCGAAAGGCAGTGCTGTCCGGGCGCCGCCCAGAGACCCGCCTCCCGTCGCCTGACTCCCCTGCAGCCCAGTCCGGGCAGTCGCGCCCCAGACCCAACGGGGAGGATGCGCCGAAGCCCGAGCGGGGCTCTCAAGGAGAAGCCCATTCTCCTCCAACTCTCTTGGCCCTTCCTGACAAACCCCGACGGGGAGAAAATAGAGGTTCATTCAAGGGTTTTATTGCGGGCATTGAGCCCTGCGGTCAGGGAAGTCCGAGTGCAACAGGTTAGTCAGAGAGTAAGAGAACTCTGAAGGATATTGGTTTTGCTCACAAGCAGCGGCGTAGCGTGGGTTGTCAGCACCCGGGGCAAGGCAAGTCATTTGTGCCCCCTAACCCGGGGCAAGGCAAGTCATTTGTGCCCCCTAACCCGGGGCAAGGCAAGTCATTTGCGCCCCCTAACCCGGGGCAAGGCAAGTCATTTGCGCCCCCTAACCCGGGGCAAGGCAAGTCATTTGCGCCCCCTAACCCGGGGCAAGGCAAGTCATTTGCGCCCCCTAACCCGGGGCAAGGCAAGTCATTTGCGCCCCCTAACCCGGGTCAAGGCAAGTCATTTGTGCCCCCTAACCCGGGGCAAGGCAAGTCATTTGTGCCCCCTAACCCGGGGCAAGGCAAGTCATTTGCGCCCCCTAACCCGGGGCAAGGCAAGTCATTTGCGCCCCCTAACCCGGGGCAAGGCAAGTCATTTGCGCCCCCTAACCCGGGGCAAGGCAAGTCATTTGCGCCCCCTAACCCGGGGCAAGGCAAGTCATTTGCGCCCCCTAACCCGGGTCAAGGCAAGTCATTTGCGCCCCCTAACCCAGGTCAAGGCAAGTCATTTGCGCCCCCTAACCCGGGTCAAGGCAAGTCATTTGCGCCCCCTAACCCGGGGCAAGGCAAGTCATTTGCGCCCCTAACCCCTAACCTGCCGCCGCTGCCAGCTTCTTCTTGCTGCTGCCTGGGCTGGGGTATTTACGGTAAGGTAGCCACAGCGGCGGCAGCGGGTCCGTGTCAGGTGATCTGAGGCGAGTTGCCGCTGGCGCTGCCGCCCAAACCACGCCGGCCGCTTGCCCGGAGGAGGAGGAGGGCAGAGAGGCGAGGAAAATGCAACATGGTCCAGCAGCTGCAGCAGCGGCGGCGGTGGCGGGGCTGTGAGGAGGGGCTGCCTGGTGCGCCCTCCGCGGCCCTGATGCGTGGAGACTGCGGCGAGCGCTGAGAGCCGCTGCCTGCCGGACGCCTTCAGCCCAGACACACGCACAGCTCGTTGGTTCCGCGAGACATGGGGCTCTGCTACAGCCTGCGCCCGAGGCTCTTCGGCGACTCCGGAGGTGGCGAGCGCGCCCCCCCAGATGTTGCGCCCGGTGCGGCCGGCCCCCCTGGACCCCCCACGCTATGCCACTGCTCACAAGGAAAGGTGCTTTCTGTTGGAAGAACTAGCAGTGAAATTATAAATCCCAGGTCGTATAGAATCAGAGAACGGTCAAACAGAATGGTGTTCTTGATGTTTAGTTCGAATCTCCTTTCTTGTAACTTGAAGCCATGGGTCTGAGTCCCGCCCTCCGGAGCAGGAGAAGACAAGCTTGCTCCCTCTTCCATGTAACAGCCCTTGAGATATTTGAAGATGGATATCATATCTCCTCTTTTCCAGACTAGGCATCCCAAAGTCCCCCATAAAGCTTGGTTTCCATATGACTACAATTATGAGGAAAGATTGACGGGTTTATAGTTAGCCTGTCAGATATATTAATATTGTTACCCCTCATATTTTTTTTGCCCCACTTGTAAAGGAGGGTGGAAATTTGCATGTCACATAAAATATATGCAAATATTATGCAAATTTGTGTCTTCTTTGGCAGCAGATGGCTCAATCTACATACAGGCCCAGAAAATACTTTTTTTGCGTAAGGAAATTTGTTTTTAAAAATCACCACTATCCTCCCCTCTGGATCCAAGATTGTCTATCCAATCTCTTTTCATGGATTATGTGTATTTTCTGGTGCAATCTCAAATCTAATCAATAGCCAATTATTGTTGCTTATCTTGTCCTTTATGTAATATTACAGCCTTAAAAACACACAGATTGTCAGCTTGACATTGAAGCTACTGAAAGCTGCCCAATATAGACAGGTTGTCATCCTTTAGGTCTAAGCCCACTCTGCTGAAATTCATGGGAGCTGCACAAAAACATTATTGCACTCCCACTTAGCCAGGCACAATCCATCTTTCTTTTAACCCATGTTTCTATTGCACAGAGTGATCTTAAGTGGATGGTGTATCCAAAATGTTTTTAATGTACTGTACATCCTACATGGTCTTGCTTGTTTACCAAAATGTGGACCCCACATAAGAAGCAAACGTTAGGACAGATTTTATATAGCTTGGTATAAATATGGTTTGTTACCAATCACGGTGCCTTTTTTTGACCACCTGTCAATGCCTTTGATGTCAAAGTCATGTTTGCCAAGCACATAGCAGTGGCTGCTGCAATACAAAAGGGGTGTAAGCCACAATCACCAGAGTTGCTACCCACAGCCACCAAGAACACCAGAAAAAATGGGAATTGTGTAAGAGGGAAGTGGTCTTTATGCACACTATATGGTGTTAGTGTTTCAGGGTTTGTGGGCTCATGAGTGAAGGGCATATTTAATGGGCTTTTTGAAAAGTGGCAAGGTAACCACTCTCCCCTCCCACATTCCTGACTGAAAACATCCCTGTGCAGCAGGGCTGGCCTGGCCATAAGGTAGACTGAAGCAACTGCCTCAGGCAGCAGAATCCTGCAGGGCAGGCCTCAGGTGGCAAAACAGGACAGGCGCTCCTGCTGTAGCATCAGACACAAAGCTTGGCTCGTGCTTGTCATGGCGAGCAAGGAGCTCCAAAAGGTATCTCTAGCAGCGAGAGTTTTCCTTGCCCTTGGGTCTCTTCTTGCTCAGCCCTTCAGAGTGCTCGGTTCTTATGACGATTTGCTGTTACAGGAGCTCTCTCTCTGTTTAGAAAAATGTCACAGGGCAGAACTCATCTCCTACCTCCCTTTTAGTCTTTGACTTCGAGGGTAACCAATGCCACTCAGCCATTTTAATACAATTTTATTCAGAGCTGATTTACATAGAGAAGAACAATGCAGTTTAAAGATGAAATCCTTCAGGAATGTTCATTTGAAAATCTTTATTCCATTTTTTATGTATCAGATCTCTGAAATGTGATCATTTTTTCCCTGTTATTATCTTATAAAGTTTAGAAAATGTTTTTTTCTCCCCTTTCCCCACTAAATGTTCACATTGCCAGTTCTCTGCTAAAATTATAGTCCCCCCCCCCCCCATATATATTCCACAACAAAACTCTGTGCAAGTTGCTCCTTTAGCCAGGCGACTCGGTGGAGTCAGAGCAGAATCGGAGCCAGATGAGCAGTTGTGTTCAGTGTGCTCCACGCTTGGCAGAACGGTCTGCTCAGTTCCCTGTGCCAGAATATTTTGTATTGTCTGCAGAATCAAATGGCAACCCCTGAAGGTTTTCCAGAGGGTTTCTCAATAGTCCAGCTCAGACTCAGTCCAGGCCTATGACTGCTCTGGTTAATCTGAAAGACCAGACTAGGAGATGGAGGAGTTTTGTGACCCAAACCAACAGGGATTATTACATGTGTAGTAGTTCTCTGAACTGGCTCCTCTTCCTCATTCCCAGCTGAAATTCTCTCTGTGTCTCTTCTGAATGTGCAGGGCAGGGACAGATGACAAGAGGAGCACTTCTCCAAGAAAGCAAAAAACATAGACAACCAACTTTTCTCATTGAAGAAATACTGGGCATTGAGCATGTTGAGAGTGTGCCCTGCATGGCAGGGGGGAGTGAACCCAATAGCAAAGAGAGGGCTTAAGGAAATCTGTTGCTCTTTTGCAAGCCCCAACTAGAGCTTTAAGGAGAAAGAATGAAAAAGTTGGTGCAAAGAGAAAGAAAAGATTAATAGAGGGAGAAAAATATGTAAGAAAAGACTGAGGGGTAGGCCAGCTCAGGAGTAAAGGAAACACCCTCACTTTCATTTGTAGCTGGCTGAGCGAACCCAAAGAGTACTCATTAATGGTTCCTCATCACCTTGGGAAAAAGTGACTGTGGGGTGCCGCAGGGTTCTGTCCTGGGCCCAATGTTGTTCAGCCATTCTCTAAACGGCTTAGATGAAGGAATTGAGCTCGGTTTTATTAAATGCCCACTGTTTAAAATTTAGTCTGCTTTCCCACTGCCTCTTGGTGGTGCTCATCTGACAATGACAGTTATTAATAGGTGATTATCCAGACCACCTGCATAGCAGAATGAAGAATGCCAAAGACCTTTTATCTAATTTTAGATTTATTATGAAAGCGATTTAACAACAAAAATCATTACATGCTTCCTTTTGAGCTCTGACATAGAAACCAAGCTATTCATATACAGACGTGAAGAGAGATGTTGAGTTAATAAGGTACATGTACAACAACCATTTCAATGACAGTTTTGGGCGGTGTAGTTAAAATGTTGGTAAAGCTCAGACCATTAAAAAAAAAATATTCTAAGTACCAAACTTTATACATTTATTCACTATCGTTGTTCTAACCTACCATGATACAGTACCTGTGGAAAACAGCAATGTGTACATAATTTACACTGAAAATAAAGCTTAGAAGTACCAGCAGCATCTACAAAGGTTTTAATTCTGATTTTTATTCATGCCCAGTAATTGATAGGAACCCAGAAAAATGCATGTCCCAGTGGGACACCTTTTGTAAGGAGTAATGGACGTTCTTAATGTAAAGGTAAGGTAAAGGACCCCTGGACGGTTAAGTTCTTAATGTACCTTATTGAGACAAGGCATCAGTAAATTTTGCTTTGCCAGTGTAGCATCACTGGGTTGAGCTTCCTTGCATCTTTAGTGGATGAAGGCACGTGTAGCTTTTACAGGAAATAGGCTGGTACCCTCTTCAGTTTCGCATACCTGCCAATCATGAACAGTTTGGAACTGAAACTCAGAATAATGTTAACCTATTTTCTGCAACGAATCATTAACTGAAAGCCAACTGTGGAGACAGAGGAGGGAAGAGAGGTGTTGCAGGCCGCGCCAGAGTGGGGCCCCATTAATGCTATACAGTGGTACCTCAGGTTAAGAACTTAATTCGTTCCGGAGGTCCGTTCTTAACCTGAAACTGTTCTTAACGAGAGGCGTGCTTTCGCTAACGGGGCCTCTTGCTGTTGCTGCGCCGCCGGCACACGATTTCCGTTCTCATCCTGGGGCAAAGTTCTCAACTTGAGGTAACTCTTCCAGGTTAGCGGAGTTTGTAACCTGAAGCATTTGTAACCTGAGGCGTTTGTAACTCAAGGTATCTGTACCAGACAAACTAATCTACCTTTCCGGAAGGTACAACTGTACTTTTGTCATGAGTGAAGATTTGGGAACCTGCCAGATAGTTCTATTCCCACTGCAACTGTTCTGTGCAGATCTTTCCTGATGTTTCATTCTTTTTCTTTCTTCATTACTTCCTCACCCAATCTTAATAGCTGAAATTTGCCTTAACCTTCTGTTCTTCCAATGCATTTAGCCGAGTTCCCATTATCAGCCTTCTCTACAACATCCCACACGTCTGCTCACAATTGATGTGATGGCAACAAAGAACAGCTGCCAAGAGGGCATTGGACTGCCCCGAGGAAAACCCCTCCAGCCCATGGGCCCAACACTGTTTCAGAGACATTTCATTTGCCACTCCACTGGCAGCTTTAAATACATGTTAAACCCACTATTTTTAAGGCAAATTTATTATACTTCATAGTATAAACACCTATATCCTGAGGTAGCAACCTTACCTTGCCTCATGAAAGGAGAATCACCTAGAGTCAACAGCATAAGAAAATGCAATGTTAACATTTAGCTACATTTTATGCGACATGAACTAGGCTAAATCTCCTGAATGGTGTCCCTACTTAGCTGGTTCTACTGCTACCCAACCTGTGTTTTTCCCCCTTGCTCCCTTTTAGTACAACGCAATGGGCAATTTTTTGCAGATGTCTTAACAGATACAGTTGCCTGGGGTCTTTCTCCCTCAAGAAAGTGTTGTGGGGGAGCAAATTCTCATTCCAAAGAATTGTGTTGATTTCCAGGTCAGACTAGTTGATTCCATTTCACAGAATTTGCATAATTAAAAGAAATATTTACAAAGCACAGAAATGGGCAACTTAACTGGCCTTTGGCCTTTACAAGTCACATTTCAAAGAGATTTCTACCGAATGCTCACAGAAGTTTTGTCCGGTAAGAACTGTTACTATTGTACACAAATCAGAGTTATTGTGCTTTCTCAGGGTATTTCAGATAGAGGAGCTAATTTCTGGAATGGTGCAGGTGACATTTATGTTATTGCATGACCTATTTTCATTCCCCCATGTAGCCACAGATGATAGTATTTACTCCAGATCACTTCATCCCTCTGGGCACTCACTTCTGGTACTTGAAGAGGGACCAAAAATGGATTTGTGTAATTTTCATTATGCTGATTTTACTTGATCTTAAGTACTGAATCAGGAAACAATATTATGATCATTTATTAGATTTGTTTACTCTAGGTTGATTTTAACAAAATTTGTGTAGTTACATATGCACACACATTCAAACAGGTGCAATCCATTCAGTTTTAAGCCCACCTGATCACATCCTTCCCAACCCCTCAAAAAAACCCACCCCAAACTACCTAATCATTTCATCTTTAAAGTTAGGAAAGGAACCATCTTATTTCTGCCTTTCAAATATATGCACAATCCTATCACACTTCCTCAAAGTGCCCAAGGTGGCTGTCACTGTGACCTGGGAGTAAAAATACACATGGTGGTAGCAGCCCTGCAAGGAGGAAAGCGGAACGTGCCCCAGTGGCCTCCCCAAGTGCTTTTATCTTAGCTGAGCTCAATTCTGGTACAGTTGCTCAACCGTCCCACACATATAGAACTTTTCTCCCATCAGTATAGCGAAGAGTAATATTCAATGTCTATCACAATGAAGCATATATATCCAATGTCCTAAAATTTATTCCTCAGTGTAAAGTACAATATATGGAACACTATTTACATCACTAAAGTAGGAAAAAGTTAAAATATTTTCAGACTTTTTTATATATATAAAAAAAGCATGTTTCATGGATAATGGTTTCCTAATATGCAAATCAAGCCACCTTCCTCGTGGTACCAACATCTCCAGATATGCTCCAAAGAGTACTGTTAGTAAATGAATGAGAAATACAAGCCTTAAATAATGTTGTTTCTTGATTGTAGCCCTGACACTTGAATTACAATGCGGCAAAATATCTTATGAAGGTATTTGGAATTATTCTGGCATTTGTGTTGACAATTGTAAATATCTAAACTAATTAGAATACCTAAAAGGTATCTCTGTATGTACACGATATAATTGTTTATATATTACATGACATCAAGGATTTAAAAGCAGAATGGTACAAGCAGAATAAATAAAGGAAAGAGCAATTGTGAAGTGTAGGTACTCAGATAAACATGGTTTTGCTGAATAGTTTTGTCTTCCTGTGCATCTATCTACTTAAAGGACACCTACAACCCAAACAATGTTATTTTCAGTCTAATTTTGAAGATGGTTTTATTGCAATAAGAATTAGGGTTCCACTTCTGGTGTAGGCTGAAAATCTTATTTTTCTTTTCATGTGCTTAGAATGTTCTTCTTTTATACTGGATTACTTCTTAAAACATGCTTAAGGATTTACTTCTGAGGTTTGATTTGCACAAGACTCTTGTTTATATGGGGGGGGGGCACAGATCAAACCTCTGCACATACATGGGACCCCAGAGCAGACCCTGCTGTGAGAAAAGGCACATTTCTGTGTTTTTTGTACACAGCACCCAGTTCACTTTAAGGGGTTTAACGTGGGGGAGAGTGTGCAAGCCTGGAAACCGTGAGAAATACAGCTGTAACTAGGAAATGGCAAGTCTGGAGGGGGTGAGGAGAATAGAGCATCGGTGAGCTGCCTATCTATGCTTTCCTGAGTCACAAAACTGTGCTAATCTCAGATTGGCATGAATAAAGACAGAAATGGTGAAAGGTATGTCAAGAGTTAGGTGGCGCAGAGAAAAGAAATTGCGCCTTGTGTTGTTGCGGTCTACTCCTGGGACTGCTCTGGTTTTGCCCCACATACAGCTGAGGGACAAATGAAGAAGACTCGTCTGAGGGAATGTGGCTTGTGGAGATGAATTGTTAAGCAAAGGTGCACCGAAATACACTCAATGCATTGTGTTTTCAGAAAGCAATTCCTCATGAAATAAAGTTTTTAAAGCTAGCTTTCACCATTCTTTTCAGGAAAAAACTGAATTCAGATTATAGCGAGATCATAAAATGAATTAATCACTTATTTCTAAAATGATATATAATCAGTGAGCATTTGGGTGTGTGCTTTTGGGTTATTGATGTGTTACCATGATGGTGTGTGTATATAGTGTATGCACTGTGTCCGTTCTGAAATGGGAGCATGAGGGACACAAACCCATATTGTCAGTATGTATAGAATATCTGTGTGCAACCACACGCCCCCCTAAGGTGGCACTTAGTCTTTAAGGTGTAGGTGCTGAATAGACTGGTTATGGGGGTGTTTGAAAATCCTTTTGTCAATCTGATTCGGAACTATATTTTCCTGAAACAACGTCCATCCGTAACATGAACACACAAAACAGATTCCTGCCCCGAAGAACAGACAATCTGCACTGCACAATATCCTTACTTCATCCTTCAATTCCCCTCCCTACTTTTTGCGGTCGAACATAACATGGGAAGCATGAGACCATTCCTTAAAATATTCATCTAGATGTCAACTGAATTCACATGCAGTGTGACTTCTGATCACAAGGTAACATGGCTTTAGATGCACGACAGAAAAACTTTTAAAACTGGGCGTTGACTATACAATATTCCAGAAGAGAACGGGTCAAAAACGTCTGACTGTAGTGGTATAGGAATGTCGGTGAGGGAAAAATTTGATGCACGATTGTTGCAGAAATTAGGGTGAAAATTATATAGATTAAGAAAAAAACTATCCTGAAAGTTCTCATTTAGAATTGTATCTACCACCAGTATTTATGGCAATGATTTCCATGGCTGCATCAAAAGGGTGATGGCAGGTGTTAGCTTCTGAAATAACAGCTGGATTTGTTCTGAAAAACCAACAGAAGCAAAAATATTCAGGATGAATGTGTAGGATGAAAGCATATTTAAAAATGACTTAAATTGTTATTTCATATAGCGTTCTGTGCACAAACCCACAATTTTTAGTGTGCAGAAAAATCTGTGAGTATGGATATCAACTGTCTTCCAGCTTCCGAGTCTGCTAATCAATTAACCGTTTCCCGATAGCAGGACTTGATAATTAACAAAACAAGGAGTTGACTTCACCCTTCTTTGTTTGCCTCCTCCATGAGAGCTCCAAAGGGTGGAGACACAAGAATGGGCCTTTTCTGCAGTGGCTCCCCATCTGTGAGATGCTCTCCCAGGGAGGCTTGCCTGGCGCCTTCACTACATAATTTTAGGAGCCAGATAAAAACATTTCTCTATAATGTGGCCTTGGGCTCATTAACAATCTATGGTCTTTGAAATGTGTTTGTGGGAAGGGGGTTATTGGTTTGCTTCTGCTTTTGGTTTATGTATTTTGTGTTCTTATTTTGTATTTTTGTGTTATCAAGTTCAAGTACTTTATTACGGTCATAGACCAGCATAAACAAAACATATAGCATAAACAAAACATATACATAGATAGTATAACAGTATGAATCCAGGCGAATAATTATTAAATAAATAGGAGCTAGAACCAAACGTAGATTTAAACATATACATAGAGTACTTAATTAAGGATAGATAATGGGTCTAAAAATTTATAAGAAAGATTAAAAGATTAAAAGATCAGTTAACACAGCTATATGGGGTGGGCTTCAGAAGTGCGGATCTAATAATATGGGCCTTCAGTTTAGGATTGAATTGTAGCATAGATCATTATTCGTCAGATATCTATCATAGCAGCGCAATATCTGGTGACTGAATATGTGACTTCTGGGCTCTCTTCCTGTGAACCAGACCAAGTTTTTTGTGTTATGATAACTGCCCTGTTATCATTGGCTGAAGGGAGTATACAAATTTAATAAATAGTAACAATAATATTTTTAAAAGATAGCAATAAGTGCAGAGTGGAGGGAAGGCGAAGCTGAAAAATTAAGCGCTACAGGTTTCTTTTTTAAAAAATGGGCAAGATTCAAGCAAAAATAAATGTTTTGTCCTATTGTTTTAAATGTGAGAGCTACATATGTGCCTAATCCACAATAAACAATGGGACTTTCAAGTGCTTAGCATAGCTGCATTGTAATCCAATATTTGCAAATTTAGCAACCAACTTGTTAGGGCTTTTTATGAGGTCTCCACAAATTAATTTCTAATTGTTCTCTACAAATCAGTGAAACCATAAACCCAGCAAGAGCTTGCTCATTAAATAAGATCCAGGTATATTTTCAATTTAGATATAAGCTACGAATTTTATCTGCAAGTTGTAATTTGTAAAAATGCATTTTGTGTGTGTGTGTGTGTGTGTGTGTGTGTGTGACCAGCCGCTATTTCATTTATCCAATATAACTATTTCCAGGGTTGCATGTATTTGTGATAACAACAAAGTTATATTGAGCAAGAACTTTTGCGAACTTCTTTCTGCATCCTAAGATCAGAGAGGTTCTTCTAGCTGGGTGGGGAGGGCACAGCTGTCTATGTTGTATTTTTTTAAAAAAAACACCTGCATTGTTATTATTTTACTATTTTTAATTGTACGCTGCCTTGAGATGCTTGTGCAGATAGCTAACGAATTATTAACTATTATTTTTACTATTATTAACAGCTGTGTGAACAGTACCATTATATGCCAAGGCAATGTCCTGGTTCATACACTGTTACTGGCATGGATTTTCATCCATGAGGGCAAATTTTAATCAGTGAGCCTGAGAATTATAAAAGAGTCAGATGGCTTTCCCTTGTAACGAGGAACTGCTGGTTTCTGTGGTGTACAGTGGTGCCTCACAAGACGAAATTAATCCGTTCCGTGAGGCTATTCGTATAGCGGTTTTTTCGTCTTGCAAAGCAAACCCATTGACAGCTTAGCGGATTAGCGCTATTAGCAGTTTAGCGGCTTTTAGCGGATCAGCTGATAAGCCGCTTAGCGGCTTAGGAAAAGGGGGGGAAAGGGGGAAAAACCCGCAGGAACTCGCAAGACATTTTCGTCTTGCGAAGCAAGCCCATAGGGAAATTCGTTTTGCGAAGCGCCTCCAAAACGGAAAACCCTTTCGTCTAGTGGGTTTTCCGTCTTGCGAGGCGTTCGTCTTGCGGGGCACCACTGTATTTAATGGTAATCTCTCACATGTAGATCAGCATCTCCAAAAGGCACCTGTATTAAAGCTTTATAATGTACCCATTTAATTAAATTTTATGAATTCATTATTAAAGAACAGGTGGTGAATCAATGGAACGTTTAAAAAATCAAATCAAAACTCTGTTAAACTGTTTTGTTATGATGGACCCCTGAGCTGATATGCTACTTCACTGTCTGGGTTTGTTGTTGTTTTCGAAAACGTAAATGGCAACAGGCTGTCTAAATTGGTAAATTTGTGATAGCATTTTTTTAAAAAATTATTTATTGCACATTTCCTTTCCAAAACTATTGAGCTGTCTTGGTAACCAGAGGGATGGGATAGAGATTAGGGAATTGTGGCACTCAAGTTTCCCCCGCAAAATGGCAGGTCGGTGGAAGTGAAGCAAAGGTAGGGAGCTACATTCATCATGTAAAAAGGAGTTGGGCTCTAGCAGATGAGGATGCTGAGGCTGTCCTGGAGGAGAGGCAGAGGAAGGTGGAGGAAGGGTGGCTCCAGACATGCTGTCAGCTTGGGTGCACAAGGTGCTCCCATGCAACTCACATAAGAAGTCATTTGCACCCAGCAGCCTGCTCCCTCCAGTGTGCCAGGGGAATGGATGGATTGGGCCAAAGACTTGGCCATTTCATTTGCATCCAAAAAGGAAAAAAGAAAGATGCAAAAACATTGTGAGACATCAGGTCAACAGAGCTGAGGACTAAGGCTATGTATATAAAAGAAAACTGGAAGCCAACTGGAAACACATGTAAGCAACAAGGACTGCAACAATTAAACTCCAAAGGTATTTTCATAGCTCCCAAACTGACAGGTAATCTATGGTCTTCTCACTACTATTTTAAACTTAATGTTCTTAGTCAGACAAGAAACAACTATTCATCTGATTCCTTTGACGTTATTAAAGACATGAGAGAAGTATACATTGAAAACTGGTAGAAGTAAAGGTTTATTTCTTTGTGTTGATTCTATATACTTTTGATGCCCTGACTACAAATGTTTTAAGTGCTGCCTTATAGCCTTTGGGCAATAATCTTTCAGTTGTTATGTATTGTTCCTTGACTGTATTTGCTTCCAGGCACAAGCCTGAGACACAATGATGTTTGCCCATCTCTTTTCTTTTTAAGCAATCTTTCAAAAGCAATATATTACAGACTCCGGTATAATGTTGAACATAAAGGAGAGGAAATCGTATCATTCACAACAGGCTAGCAGCTATATCATATGAGGGGAGAGGTAGTTTACCCAGATAACTTTCCAATATTTATGTGTATCTGGGAGGCATGCACAAGTTTGCCCCCTGTTTCAGACTGCCAAGTGCACGGATGAAGACTTCAGATACAGAATAAGTGTTGAAAGAAGGATTACTTGTTTGTTTCTGTTTATTTAGGAAATGTATAAGCCGCCTTCAGCAGAAGTCTCTTGGGGGGGGGGGTCAATCAAGAAAATAAATCTATACAACAAAAAGTTCAATAGTAAAACAAGATAAACACATGAACAGCAGCAACCAGCAATAAAAGTGGGCAGAACCAGAAAATAGCAGTTAAAACAGCACGATGAAATACTCTGGAAAATTTTAAAAAACCCACAAACTTTCTCCAACACCAAAAAATAAAATAAAAAATCAGACTGGAAGCATGCAAGCATTCCACTGTGGAGATGCCATAACCAAAACAAACCCTGCCTCTGGTCATCTTTGTCATGCACCCTGAACAGAAATGCTCATTAAGCCATTCAAAACCTTTGCTGTGGCAGGTGGAGAATCAGAAATATGGAAAATTAGACAGCAACAGGCATCAAGCGTTTAAACTATTCCACAACAACATTTGAACAAGGGAAGTAGCCTCTGGAGGTCTGCAGCCTTTCCTAATCCAGCCCAGAGGGAAGAGGGAAGTAGATTTGAGCACCAAGTAAGTAGCTGTGGCTCTAAGGAGAAGAAAAGGTGAAGGTAAAGGGACCCCTAACCATTAGGTCTAGTCGTGACCAACTCTGGGGTTGTGGCGCTCTTCTCGCTTTATTGGCCAAGGGAGCTGGCATACAGCTTCCAGGTCATGTGGCCAGCATGACTAAGCCGCTTCTGGCAAACCAGAGCAGCGCACGGAAATGCCGTTTACCTTCCCGCCGGAGCGGTACCTATTTATCTACTTGCACTTTGACATGCTTTCGAACTGCTAGGTTGGCAGGAGCAGGGACCGAGCAACGGGAGCTCACCCTGTCGCGGGGATTCAAACGGGCAACCTTCTGATTAGCAAGTCCTAGGCTCTGTGGTATAACCCACAGCGCCACCCGCGTCCCTGATTGGGAAAACTCAGGACACAGACATAGATACACAGAAACTGCACACCAACCAGGACAGAGGAAGGTAAACACATGAAAAACCACACTCTCAAACCTGAGGAAATATATTGAATCAAAAGAAAAGAAAAAAACCCCAAAGACAATGTCCTTAAGACAGTAAGTTGGACCCAGTCACATGGCAGGTGCACTGTGGAAGCCTCCGAGGCCAAGCAGAGTGGGTATGCAACACTCGGGACTCACATGTTGGTAAAGCCAGGTCACAGCTTTCTATTGACTCGCGAGGCAAGTGCGGTTGACGTGGCACTGGGTGGGGATCTGTTAGCCCCGAAGACTTCCGATCTTAAGCCCGACGCACCATCCCAGCTTGCTTGGTTGGGGAATGCCATAGGAGCTGACCAGCAGAGCTGGGTCCCACTGACAACCTGGGATGAGAGGCAACGGCCCGCCAAGCTCAGGCTGAGGACAGGCATGCCTCCACCCCGCCCATTATGCTTTGATCCTACTCAATGCCATTTCTGCACAAGTTGTGGCAAACAGCTGTGTGTAACGCCGAGCAAGCACAGGCTGTCCACTGGGAGACAGGCAAAAACCTCTCAACCAAAGGGGGCTGGTGGGAAGAGTTAAGAGTCAGTGCTGCGCTTGTGCACCAATGGAGCCAACGGAATGGTCCTGCACAGCACCAATGGCCCACTGCTTTGCCACTCCACTGTCATGATGCCGTTGCTGGGAGACTATGGCACCGTCCTTCCCCACTGACCACAACTCTTTCAATAATCTGACAGGTGGTAGGCACAACACTGCAAGAATTGGGGTCGGGGGACAAAGTGATGCAAGAGGATTGTTTCTATCCATTAAACATTGCAATTTGGGTGATGAAAAATGAGGTTGCAAGTAGGTTTTTTCTATGCTTTTCCATGTTTATGATACATGTATGTGGATAAATCTTTTTTTTTTAAAAAAAAAAATGCAGTGCAGTCTGTAATATTTCTTTTGAAACACTTGTCAATACAAACATTGGTAAGAGGTGTGCTGCTGGGACCCTGCTCTCTAAAGCGGTCATAATCAAGTAATGCATGCATAGGAAAATAGCAGGCCGGCCACACTGAATTAAGATAAAACAGACCAAGGTTTATGAGCCAGCAGTTGATGGATTCAGCATATTGGAAACAACAAAGTAACAACTTCTACCTATTTTATAGGTTCACCCCCAAACCAGCATTTTCTGCTCTGACTACATCAAAAGTCTCTTATCATAAGATGTCAAGATTACTCCAAATTTGGGAAACTTACTGTGGATCGACAGCAAAGCCACAATCTGGTAACCCGGCCCCAATCCTGCAACTGAATCCCTGCTGACCGTGGAGGGTGAAAGTGCCACTGGCAGAGATCCCTTTCCCATAGCCTTCCTCACCGCCAGGGCTGCCACCACGTACAAGAAGATCTTTGGATTGGGACCCATGGTGGGGGTGGGGAGAGACTGGGTTGCATTGAACTAAGTCAAGCTCAGACTATATCCACTGAAAGGAATGGTTTTGAGTTAGTCAGAGTCATTATTTTCAATGGGTTAATTCAGAGTATGACTTAGCTGGATACAATTCTATGATGTGAACGGTATTTACATGGCCTTCAGATAGCAATCCTAAAGTACCCTCAGACAGAAGCAGTGTACCTATTTAGATTAAGGGCAAGAAAACTGGCTATCCCCCCCCCCAAGTCTCTTCCATCCTATTGTAAAAAACATTGATGAAACCAAATTATCTACAATTCCATAATTGTATCTGCAGGATTAGACACTAGTAGACTTTTGAAATATTGTGACAGGGCCAACAAAATATTAAAATAATAAACTCACCAATTTTATCCCTACCCTTCTTTGTGTTTTTTGGTTTATACCTAGAACAAAGTCTCCACAACCACCAATGGGAAACAATGAAATTTAGATTTCCCCCATAAAATCTCACATATACAGTTCAAGTGCAATTCAAAATCCAAGTATTAGTTTATACTACACACTCCTTTATATCGTAACTCTTCTTTGCAGGTAGTTTCTTTGACCAGGTTCCTTCCTTGCTTAGAAGAAATCATTTTTCTCTTCTAGAAAAGGTGTAGAGATACGTTCTCTAAAACAAATGCTTTTCAAGGATAAACTAGTGCAGGAATAAATTTGGATCTTCAACTGGGTGCATTCTGGAATCCAAAATGATTTCTTCTTTGAAGTAAAAAAAAAAAAATCCCATTCAAAATATTGGAGATTATAAAACATTATAGTTATTCTTCAATATACAATTTAAGATAAAGACTGCCAATGAGTCTTCAAAATAGCAAAAATGTTCCTACTGTTGAAGACAATACAATATTTGACAGGAACGCAACAGAACAATTTTTTCTTCTGAAAAGCACTAGGAATCTATTTGTATGGTCGTAGAAATCTGGAAACTTTTGATCTCAGTAGCTTTATAAATGATCTTGGAAACATCTCCTTTGATTCTTGCGCTGTGTACTTGAAATAGTTTTGTGGATGTGCCAATACATCAAAAAGCGCTTTGATCAGTTTCTTGTCCTGTGGGAGACAACAGAAAGAGATAGCAAGCAGGGACAGAGAAAAAGAAAGAGAAAGCAAATGTATATTTTGCATGGCGCCCTCTGCTGGGCACATTGCCATTTTGTACTTCCCCTTTAGAAATTGCTTCTGGCTTAAAGATTCTGCTTTTTAGGAGTACTGTAATCACTTATGCACAGCGTTAGAGCTAAACAATGAAAGAAAAATAGCAGCTTGGACATTGCAATTTAAAGAAAAGGTTACTAACTTTTAAAATTTCTTGATGATTTTCCGATGCATATAGACGTCCATCTCTAACAATGTCTTCAATTAACTGTTGATAATCCTCTGAAAAGCAAGCAGCAAGAAGAACAAGTTAGCAACTTTTTACTACCAGATAACCTGACAGAAAGTCTCTAGGGTCCAGGGACTAGTGAGCAGCGCTCAGCTCAAGTTCACAGAAGGTTTTATATACCAATCAGACTACCTTATTATCCTGAACTAAATTGTGTCTCCTTATTTGGTTCAACTCAACCTAAACACGTTGGACACGAGGCAAAGCATATTAGCTGGTGGGTAAGGGAAATAATAGGCCAACCGTTTTATAAACATAACTGTCCAGTTCAATGAGAACATAAGGAGGTTGGGGGAAGAGAGAAAACGTGTATGCAAGGTTGTGGGTCAACTCAGAAAATCAAAGGTCTAGGTCAAAATCTCCTCTTTTGTGCAAGCTTCTCTGTTTTCCTTTTTTGGGATTAAATGTGGTTAGTGTTATGTTTAAATGAAGTTTATATTGAAGCATATTTTGGAAACCAGTTCTGTCACAGTCACAAGGAAGAGGTCGAATGCTTTCACTTTCCTCATCATGTCCAAATCAGGGAAACCAGGTAAAGTTGGGCTTGTTCAACAAAGCCAGGATCGAACCATTGTTTATGATCGGGCTTGTTGACAAACCATAGTTTAATCAGAATTCTCCTACTTCAAACATAATGGGAAGCTCTGATTAGCTTTCGGTCTCATCTTTGTAGCTGTGCCAAAGGAGAAAGAGGAGTACATGAACCTGAAACTCAATCCCATAATAATAAACAGTGGTTTGGTGTTATATGAAAAAAAGGACCAATGAGATTTATCCAGATCATTTATTTATTATTTGTTAATTTTATATTCTGCCTTTCCACCAAATGCTGTTCAAGGTGGCTAACTACAATTTAAGTGGCTGGGATATAGTTCAGTCAGCATGAGACTCTTAATTTCAGGATTGTGGGTTCGAGCCCCATGTTGAGAAAAAGATTCCTACACTGCAGGGGGTGGGACTAGATGACCCTTGTGATCCCTTCCAACACTACAATTCTATGATTCTAAAGTACAATACAAAGTTTAAAAAACCAAGACAGGTAAAACATCAATAAAAAACAACAATTATCACATATTTACAAATCAGCTTATGGGCCAAAGGCATGTCTAACTGAAAATGTATTTGTGTGCTATAAAAAATAATCAGAGATGAGTCTAGTTGGGTCTTCTTTGGCAAGGAGTTCTTAACCCTGGGAGAAACTACCAGAAAGGTGTTCTCAAGTTCCCACCCAACGTTTTGTATATATATATAAAGGGGGGGGCACGTTTCTATGCAAATTGAGCCAATGTGTTGAATTTCATTTGCTTGCTATTAGAATTTATGACTTCACTATTAAAAGGTATGAAATTATTCCAATGCAGACCTAAAACCATTGAATCCAATCAATTCATACAATAACAACTTAACCAAAGCAAAAGTAGCTGAAAGGTTTTCCGTTGTTACGAAGAAGATATACTTATACCTTTATTAAATAATTATGTATATAGCAGCATGGAAGATAATTAACTATAATAAAAACAAATGAATAAATAAAAATAAATACAACTGCTGAAAAATACTGGAACAAAGCAGAAAGGAAAAAAAATGTTTGGCCAGCAATACGTTTAAACAGCAGAGCAAAGCCCCCCAAAATATGAGATTAATTTTTATCCTCTGTACTACTTTCCTGCATGTATTGCAGAGATGAGAAAGAGCAGAAGCCTCACCATCATATGTTACATAGGGGACTTGGAATCCTTTGCCACTGTTTCCTTCATTTGATTTGAACTGAATCCACAACTTTCGTGACCTGGAGGTGAATGCTATCGGTCTTTCATAGGTCTGGCAAGTTTCATATGTAGTAATAGATGTGGGTGAAGCTGCAAAAGAAAAACAAACATATAGCAGATTTTTTGGGAAAGGGTTAAACACCAGGCATTCCAAACGGTACAATTTTCAGTAGAGGAAGACGTGAATCTGCCTTGTACCGTTTGAGACCTTTGGGTCTTTCCACCAGTACCATTAGCTCCAACTGGTAGCAGCTCCGAGGTCTCTCCCAGCTCTCCTCCTTGAGATCGCTTTGGCTGGATGTGTTGGAGACTGAACTTTGGACTTTCTGCATACAGTGGTGCTTCGCAAGACGAAATTAATCCGCTCCGCGAGTCTCTTCATCTAGTGGTTTTTCGTCTTGCGAAGCAAGCCCATTGACGGCTTAGCGGATTAGTGCTATTAGCGGCTTAGCGGCTTTTAGCAGCTTAGTGGATCAGCTGATAAGCGGCTTAGCGGCTTAGAAAAAGGGGGGGAAAGGGGGAAAAAACCGCAGGAACTTGCAAGACATTTCCGTCTTGTGAAGCAAGCCCATAGGGAAATTCGTTTTGCGAAGCGCCTCCAAAACGGAAAACCCTTTTGTCTAGCGGGTTTTCTGTCTTGCGAGGCATTCGTCTTGTGGGGCACCACTGTATAGACACGTTCACTGTCACTGAGCTGAGACCCTTCCCCAATTAGAGATTAGCTCTCTAACCCACAGCCCTGAAGCTGATAAAGGTTGTAGAAGTGATGGCAGGCCAAAGGCACTGGTACACATAAGACCAAATGACACCAATCATGAATATGCTCAACCCCATACAGAACAGTCTCCTGTTGCAGTAGATGGTCAGGCCCCCAGCACATTCCCACCCCGCCCCCAATGTGCATGCCAATTGCTCAACTGACAAACAGACAATTTTACATGCACCTCTTGGGGGATCCATTTGGAGCTGGGGTTGGGCAATGGTAATGCTATGCTTAGTGCATGGCTGAATGCTATGAATTAGCAGGGAAATTTGTAACCGATAGTTCAATCTGAAAAGTTCTCATGGAGGTAATGTGGCAAGAAACAGTTCCGGGGAACACTCAGTTGGAATAGAAATCAGGAGCAGCTGCCATTTCAAAATATAACTGTGTAAGAGTATGTAGTTTACCGTATTTTTTGCCCTATAGGACGCACTTTTTCCCCTCCAAAAATGAAGGGGAAATGTGTGTGCGTCCTATGGGGCGAATGCAGGCTTTCGCTGAAGCCTGGAGAGCGAGAGGCGCCAGTGCGCACCGACAACTGTCGCGCTCCAGGCTTCAGGAAGCTATCCGCAAGCCTTGCGTGCCCGGGGGAACTCCCCCCCGGGCGCGCAAGGCTTGCGGGCGGCAGCCTGCAGCGCGGAGCAAGGGGCGCCCTCCGGAGGACGCCCCGTGCTTCATGCAGGTGTCCGCAAGCCTTGCACACCCGGGGGAACTCCCCCCGGCGCGCACGGCTTGCGGGCGGCAGCCGGCAGCACGGGGCGCCCTCCGGAGGACGCCCTGTGCTTCGCGCAGGTGTCCGCAAGCCTTGCGCGCCCGGGGGAACTCTCTCTGAGCTCTCTGAAGCAGAGCGCCCCGCGCGCCGGACAGACATCCGCAGCGTGGGGAGCCCTGCAGGAGTTCCCCGCAGGGCTCCCCAACCTGCGGATATCCGCCTGCTGCCTGGCGGGTGGGGCGCCCTGAAGCAGAGCGCCCCACGCGCCAGACAGACAGCGGCCAGCCCCACAAGCTCGGGGGACAGCGGGGAGGCGCAGCCGCCATCCCACTGTTCCCCGACCTGGTTTTGGGGGGGAAATAAAGGAAAAAAATTTTTCCTTTATTTCCCCCCCCAAAAAAGTAGGTGTGTCCTATGGGACGGAGCGTCGTATGGGATGAAAAATACGGTAAATAACATTCTCAACTGCATACTCCAATTTCCTGTCTGCAGAATTTACTGAGTTTAAATAGCGAATATCAGCGCCAGCTGTCCATGTAGTCAGTGCAACCAAGTTGCAAGTAGCCACCATGTAGCACTGAAATAGGTTCAGTTCACTTCTGACTTAGTTATGAATGTACATTCTCACTACAGTCGTACCTTGGAAGTCGAACAGAATCCGTTCTAGAAGTCCGTCCAACTTCCAAAACGTTCGGAAACCAAAGTGTGGCTTCTGATTGGCTGCAGGAACCTCCTGGATGTTTGGCTTCCAAAAATAGTTCACAAACCTTAAGGACTATCCAAGAGGCCGGCAGAGAGGAACTGAGGGTGATTTGAGAGCCTTGGACGTGAGATCTCCAGGCTAAACAGTATAGACTGATGAACACTTATTGGGGACCAAAACCGGGAAAGGGGGGGTGGAGTTTGGTAATCCAAAGGGTACATAACTATAAATTATTTTGTTTTAATTTGTTTTGTTATTTGCATGGAAGTTGGGAAAGCCGTGGAAGTGAAATATTGACCGACTTTAAGAAATATATTAAAGAATAAGAAATGGCACATAAGATGTTTAAGTTTAGATAAGTCAAAATTGGTTTTTAGAATGGTTAAAATGAAATGAAAATAAGGTATGCAAAACTAATTTAATGGAAGAAAGAGGAAAGGTAAAATTACAGTATGTAAAAATTATTAAGTGAAGGTTGAGAAATAAGTAATAAGGATTTGCTGGATTAACAACTTGAATTGGAATACAAGAAGGGGAGGAGTAAGGAGGTCTGAGAAAGAAGTTATATGAAAATAAGCAATTGAAATTTCATATGTTTTTAATTGTCTTTTTTAAAGTTTTTTGTATTTTTGTTATTTTTTTTGGGGTCTATTTTTGTTATGTTTGTTATTGAAAATGCCAATAAATATTCATTAAAATATATATATATATATATATATAGTTCACAAACCGGAACACTCACTTCCGAGTTTGAGGTGTTTGGGAGCCAAAACATTTGAGAACTAAGCTATTCAAAAACCAAGGCCTGACTGTACCTGTTTTAATGCCTTTTCTAGGACAGCAGAACAACTTACCACTTTTCCTCATTACTAAAACATCACCACACTCGTCTTCAATAGGAAGAAATATCTCAGGGACCACTATGAGAATCCGCCTCTTTGGGGGTGGGCTTATATTCCAAATACACTCAACATTTGCTGGGTAATCTCCAGGGTAGTTGGGAGACTCAATGTAGCCAGTGTAGTCTCCGAGTTCTCCACCACATTGTCGATCTATGGGGAAAGGAATGATAAGAAACTGAGCTATGGACACTGTGAGCTGCCTAATTAATTTTTCAATGCCCTATTTCTAAAATGGGAATTTTTATGACCTACCTCATAAGCTTGCTCTGAGAATGAAAAGGACAAAGATCCTAACTCACTTTGCATATCAAGGAGTGCCTCATAAATGATTACGAACAACAACAACAACTACAGCAACTTATCTGAGTGACTTCGTGATCTGGATCTCAAAAGTACAAATCTGCCTATGCTATCTTCTGAAAGCCTTTATCTTTCTGTGTCCAGATATAGATATATAGACAGGTAATCCACACGTATGCACAAAGAGGACTGCAATGTTTCAGTTTTAAACACTCCAGGCTTCAGACGAGGGGTCCACAAGTAGCATCCATCAGGCTAAACTGGGTCCTTCAGACTGCTATCAAGGGGCAGCAAGGGGGATTTGTGGGGCGAAGCCGCCTTGAGATGTGCCAGCAGTCTACTCTGAAGGGGTTGGAGGCCATTCCTCAGTGCCTTCCAATAAAGCTAATTTCTGACCAGATATGTAGATTGGTTGAAACTAGTGATCTGTTTAAATTCTGTGTTTTGCCCCTGTCATGTAGGGGCAGTTCCAAAAAAACAGACTTTCATGTTTCCTAAATTATATGTGATTAGTGTGTCAGCACACTGTAAAATAAATAAATCAAAAATCAAAATCTTCTAGACAGACTATGACTATATGACCAGGCTTAAGCATTGGCAGTTTATAGACTTCAGCTGTTCACAAGGAAATATGACTTACTTTTGCAGTGTGTAACATTAGTAGAGCCATCAAAATCAGTGCTAGTATTTCCAGGGCAGGTGATGCAGTAGTTCTGACCAAATTCAGGCTGATAAGTTCCAACAGGACATCTGATACATCTGTGGGTTGTAGAGTTGTAGTAGTGGCCAGGAGAACAATGAACTGTGTAGTATAAAGGCATGTTATATTTTTTTAATATATTACAGGTGAAAACACAAAGAATGGATGGTGCACTAGACATGTTAGGGTACAACCACATGCTGCATATAAGGAGCAGAGGGGTCTTGTCAAAAACAGCAGAACCATCTGAGTTCTCCCTGCCTGCCATGCAGGACCTTAAGTCACAGCATCATTTGCAAGAAGAGTTTCCTGGTTAGCTGCTGGCAGTGAGCGCAGGGAGGAACAAACCAAAATGACACCTGGACACAAGGCAAGTGGTACTGCAGGAGCCGTTTTGAACAAACTCCTTGCATTTCTTATGAATCCATCGGAACTAAAAGTTTTAGTCTTCTTACTTCTGTTGACCCATTTTTTTTTGGATGCTGCTTTTATAGAGTTGCTGTGGAGGAGTTAAGATAAGGGCAACCAGATAACAGTATTGCTTAGGGAAGCAAACTAGCTCAGGAGGGAAGATACTGCCTCAAAGATATAATAACTTGTAAGCAAGCACTGAACAATGCCTGTTTACTATCCAACACACTGAGTTTTAATATCCAGTCTGCTAATTTATTGTTGTAAATAAGTTTCCTTCAACTTGAAAATAAAATCTTGTCTTATGCCTAGAGGTTAACCTGGCTGTTACTGAGAAAACAGAGATTTTACCAGGAATGATTGGTGGCTGCGGAAGGTAAGCGATAAAGGCAGCAGTTTCATTCACCACAAAAGGTTACACAGAGGATTTTTAAAAATAATTTTATATATATATATATATATATATATATATATATATATATATATAATATAATAAATATAATAATATATATATATAGAGAGAGAGAGATAGTGACAGGAGTAATATTTTATATGTACTTTAATGTTAGATTTTGAGAGGGATTGTGAAAGAAAAATGCTAGGTGGCCTTAGGGCAAAACCCTCAAATAGCATCTGTTTGTGTATACAATAGGAAAGAGGGTCTAAAAAGCATTTTGACCAAATCCTGGGCATGAATGGAAGATAAAGGCCGGGGAAATGGCTATTTAGGATGAAAAGCTCAAGAGGGACAGACTGAGCTCCCAGAAACCCAGCTGCCTATGTCAACTTTAAAACATACCTTTTGTTTCACAGTCCTGAAACGACATTGCGCCTTCGTATTTTGTCACCAGTCCCCCGCCACATGGAAAACAGAGGGTCCTTCCTGGTTCAGACTGATATGTGCCCAGGGGACATAGTCTACAAGGTTTAAAGCCATCAGAAGAAAAATATCCAGGAGAACACTGCCCTAGAAATTGAGAAGTTCTACTGTGTTATTACCTCTCTACGGAAATGCAAAAATATTTTTTTATCAGAAACATTTAGAAACGAAAGTTTTGCCTGCTCTTTCTTTGGTGTAAACTGGAAGTGGTCCTTTAGGATTACGGGACTAGTCGAAGCTCTCAGATGAGAGACCAGCAGCGCCAGTCACTCTCCGCTTACTTAAATCTATTAAGTGAGCAGTCCCTTTGGTCATCAGTCTGTGAGTGTGTGGACTCTGCAGCTATTGAAACAGGAATGATCTAAACAAGGTCAAGCTCTTTTCAGCCTGACTCTGTGCACATATCCTTTAAAGAAGGCTGAGGAAGGTTTGGCCCTCCAGATGTTGTTGGACTCTAGTTCCATCAACCTTGGCCAGCACAACTAGTGGTCAAAGATGATGGAAATTGTGCTCCAACAGCACCTGGAAAGTCAAAGATTCCCCAGACATGCTCAAAAGTGAATCCCATTGATTCCAATGGGACTCATTCCTAGGTAAATGTGCATATCATTGCAGTTGAGGGAGCCATTGATTTCATTGCGACAGTTTTGCACATGCTTAATTGTTTCTCACCATGGAAGCCAACTCCTAGGTGCCAAGGTCCTTTTGCCCCCCCCCCCCATAAAATATCTGAGGGGGCCAGGACTCCCCAAAGTTGATGGGCATTGCCATTCAAATGGAGTGTGTGTCTTGTGATTGATTATGCGGGGCGGGGCTTATCCCCCCCCAATATTTTATTTAAGTTGGCACTCCTGTTTCTCACATTAATAGAATTTAAACACGCCCAATATGGGATTATATTTATATGTCACGTCACACATTCAGAAGTATCCTAAAGCAATTTATAATTTAAAAATACGAAATACATTAACAAAATCAATAAGACACTACAAATATGAAATAGTAAAAGTGTTCATCCAAAGAAATAGTAATCTAAAACCAGTAGCTACCAAAAGCCCAATTAGCAATGGTGGTGCCCAGATTCCAGGAGAATAAAAACTTATTCACCTAGTGCCGGAAAGATTACAAAACTGGCACCAGGCAGGCTTCCCTGAGGAGAGCATGGCACAATCAGGAGGCCAGCACGGAAAAGGCCTGTTCTCGTGTTGCCACCCTCCAAACATCCATTGGAGATGTGAATGAACTGATCTCATGAATGGGAATTTAGGATACAAAGTCCAAGGTGCAGAATAAATAGGACAAAAAAGTCCAACACTAGTGGGTCCTCTCAGCATTTCATATATATATAACACTAGATGCTGCCACTAAAATAGGTCTGTAGTAACTCCCTCAATAAATAAATGCCTCATAAACAGAGAGACAGGAAGACCCAACTTCTTGGCCCAGTTCGTATCAGGTCAGACTGAAAGTGGGCTTACAATTAATTTTTTCCAGACTAATGACAAAATATCCTGATTCCCAAGCTTTTTTGTGCACACAACACTGCAATTGCTCCCCATGCTTAGAGGGAAGTGGCAGTTTCACAGGCCTTTTGATGTCATCATATTCTTGATTATGAGAGAAGTTTCTGGGAAGTCCCAGGCTTTTCCCACACTGATTCTGAACATCAGGTTATTTTCTACATGGAAAGAGTTTGTTTGTATGGAGTAGCCTAAAGTTATGCAGCTCAGACACAGCTTTGCCACACCAGTGAAATGAGAACTAGGTTAGCAAGGCTACCCGAGAACACATCCCAGAATCTTCTGACCTGCTACTGTCTACCTGAAGCAGGCGCACCACAGATTTCCTTCTCTCCCTCTTCTCAGCCTTGATACCCAACTCCTGCATGCAACATGGAGAATCAAAGGAAACTTGCCTCCACATTCTGACACATTCCGTGCACCTGCTACTCCCTGTCCATCATTGCTTGGGCAAGGTTCACAGGAAAGTTGACCTTCTGTGTCTTGGTATGTTCCTGGTGAGCAAGGAATGCACTGATTATGTTCTCCACTATAATAGGTGCCTGTGCTGCAGGTAACTGGGAAAATAAAAATGGAATCTATATTAAGTACCTTTATTCTAGTATTATGATTATGATTTGTCTTCACAGCACTACTAGGAAGGCCAACAAGACACTGCAATCTCTAGGCCAAACTCTTAGATGTTGTACAGTCACAAAGCATCACTGCTAACATTACAAGTAAGCTCTGAACCTTCTTAAATTACAATATGGCAGGTGAAGCATTTCAATAATGAGTTTGCAATGTGCTCCTTCCTGGAAAAATGCAAAGCCTCTCCAACCCTCTATACTGTTCTGCCTGCTAGTCCAGAGTTTGGACTCCTATACCAGGCTTTCTTTTCTCCTAGCTTCCAGCCTCCATACCTTCGAAGGTTGTAACAGAGTAAGTTTCTGGGCTTAGGCTTGTAGCATTTTTCTTGGGTCTTACCGCATTTCCCGTCCTGCTGCACTTGTCCTGTACTGCAGGCATCATGTCCTTCAGCAACGACTTTAGCTGCTCTCTGAGCCACTTCATACTCTGTCCCCGAAAACTGAATGTAAAATTGCTGTTTGTTAATAGATTTCCTCAAGGTTTTGATTGCCGACTGTAGCTTCTGCTCCATCCTTTTCCTCAAACAGTCGACATTGCAGGTGTCTAAGTGGAGAAACGGTAAGGAAACCAAATCCAGATTTAGAGCAGACACCCTAGTATGACTTGGGAGAAATAAACAGACACAATAAGTAAAGTATGTTAGATGTCTCTGCAGCAGCAATGGTTGAATTATCCTGATAAGGAAATACAGAAACATCATAAGGGGAACCACTCCCAGAAATGTCTGACAAGGCTGAGTTTTGTCCATCCTGTTATATTATGTGACAAGTTCTGTGGGAGGCTCCATGTGTGAATCAGGCTCAACTGTCAGATGATGAGACAAAATGATTTCTTACATCTTTTCCTTCAATGACATCACAGGCCCTGCTAACTATGCTGACCTGAAATAAGTGGGGTGTGTGTGACAAGAGATGGGGCCTTTTCAACTCTGACGCCTGGTTTGTGGAACTTCCTTCATAAAGAGGCTAGCCTAGCACTGTCTTTTAGCCTCCCTTTGAGACCAAATTGCAAACATGCGCTGGATTATGGAGAAAGCTAGAGAGTTCCAGAAAGACATCTACTTCTGCTTCATTGACTATGCAAAAGCCTTTGACTGTGTCGACCACAGCAAACTATGGAAAGTTCTTAAAGAAATGGGAGTGCCTGATCACCTCATCTGTCTCCTGAGAAATCTCTATGTGGGACAAGAAGCTACAGTTAGAACTGGATATGGAACAACTGATTGGTTCAAAATTGGGAAAGGAGTACGACAAGGCTGTATATTGTCTCCCTGCTTATTTAACTTATATGCAGAATTCATCATGCGAACGGCTGAGCTGGATGAATCCCTAGCCGGAATTAAGATTGCTGGAAGAAATATCAACAACCTCAGATATGCAGATGACACAACCTTGATGGCAGAAAGTGAGGAGGAATTAAAGAACCTTTTATTGAGGGTGAAAGAGCAGAGCGCAAAATATGGTCTGAAGCTCAACATCAAAAAAATGAAGATCATGGCCACTGGTCCCATCACCTCCTGGCAAATAGAAGGGGAAGAAATGGAGGTAGTGAGAGATTTTACTTTCTTGGGCTCCATGATCACTGCAGATGGTGACAGCAGCCACAAAATTAAAAGACGCCTGCTTCTTGGGAGAAAAGCAATGACAAACCTAGACAGCATCTTAAAAAGTAGAGACATCACCTTGCCAACAAAGGTCCGTATAGTAAAAGCTATGGTTTTCCCAGTAGTGATGTATGGAAGTGAAAGCTGGACCATAAAGAAGGCTGATCGCCGAAGAATTGATGCTTTTGAATTATGGTGCTGGAGGAGACTCTTGAGAGTCCCGTGGACTGCAAGAAGATCAAACCTATCCATTCTTAAGGAAATCAGCCCTGAGTGCTCACTGGAAGGACAGATCCTGAAGCTGAGGCTCCAATACTTTGGCCACCTGATGAGAAGAGAAGACTCCCTGGAAAAGACCCTGATGTTGGGAAAGATGGAGGGCACAAGGAGAAGGGGACGACAGAGGACGAGATGGTTGGATGGTGTTCTCGAAGCTACCAACATGAGTTTGACCAAACTGCGGGAGGCAGTGGAAGACAGAAGTGCCTGGCGTTCTCTGGTCCAGGGGGTCACAAAGAGTCGGACACGACTAAACGGCTAAACAACAACAACAACAACAACAACAGTTTAAATAAAGAATCTGTCACTGCAGCATCAGTAAGTTACAACCGCAGCAGCAATAATAAAGCAGCAATCATATCAGAGGTCGGCAAACTTTTTCAGCAGGGGGCCGATCCACTGTCCCTCAGACCTTGGGGGGGGGGGGACAGGACTATATTTGGGGGAGGGGGGAAATGATGCAAGAGCACCACGAGCCCTGGTGGCCGCTTACCTGTGTCTTGCGAGCGGCAGGGGCTGGTGGCAGGATGATGAGCAGCGTGTGAAAGGGTTCCAGAGAGGGGCTGCTTAAAATGGCAGCCGCTTGAGCGCTGCTGCTGCTGGCACCAACAAAGCCCAGCCCCCTTCCTCCTCTAGGCAGGGCGGGGAGAACCCAGGAGGAGGGAGGGAGGCGGTGGTGCCGCACTGAGGGAGAGGGAGGGAAAGAATGTGTGTGCTGGCGATCCACTCAGCGATTTCCGGACCGTCCACAGGCCGGATCCAGCCCGTGGACCTTAGTTTGCCTACCCATGATTTAGGGTATGTAAATCTTGCCACAGAAAAGCACCATCTAGTGTGACCAAGGAGCAAGGATGGAACTATTATATATTTAGGAGGACGCTTTATTCCCCGTGGGGGGGGGGGGGTTCACTAGGGGGCAAGGACCAGGTTTAGTCCTGCTCTCTCACCCATGTCCAACAGCAGACCCCTTTATTCCATAGAAGTCAAAGGTTGCCATCCAAGATTAAGGGAAAATGAAAAGAGGAATAACGTTGCAGTTTGGGGCAAATCTCCACCCTAGAACCAGGATAGTTCATCCTTTACTAGTAAGAGATCCCGCAGAGGGTGCAAAATGTTTGTAAAAAAAGCATGTCACACAGTATATTATAAATAATAGTCATAATCATAATAATAACATTGCATATTTAGAGTGAATCTGCCACAGAAGTGATTCTTTTTTGTTGCTGCTAATGCACGAAGCAGGCAATTATTTAAAAGTCCCACATATGCTAAACGCGGATGGTCTTTCACAAACCTGAGACTTCTTCTGACTTCATCTCCATTTCAAACTCAGCTGTGATATGGGACACTTCCTTGGACGGCGATTTCCGGCCTCGGCGTTTCTTCTTAGAGGAATCGCACTTGAGGTTCACAAAGGTTACCTGGCAGTTGTCTGTACAAGGGAATTGACCTCCTTTGCGTAACAGAAGCAACATGGAAAGGAAATCAAGGGGCAAGTTAGCATGGCTGCAGTTGCATCAGTAACACCTGCGCAGCAGAATCTTGATTATCAAAACCTCAGGTATCTGAAACGTCCACTTATTCAGTGAATGTCCCCAAAGCAGCTTTACGCCTACTACTAAAATAGAACTCAGCCTGGCGATACAGCTTGCTCCTCCCTTTGCAGAGCCACTGTTCCCGAGCTCCTCTGCTTCCAGCAGCCCAATGTTGAAAGAGGCACTGGATATTAGGAGTGGCGTTGGTTTCACTCGTGATATCCCACCAGGTGAAGCTGCCATTGCAGTCTGCCCCAGCAATACTGGTCCTGGACGATGTATCAATACATTGCCCCAGCGGTGTAGCTAGCTGCTTGGGTGCCTGGTGCGCTGCGCGCGTCCTGCAGCCGGGGGTGTGGCGCACTGCATGGAGTCTCTCCGCCCCCTCCCCCTCAGCTGTAGGGCGGCTGAGGGAGAGGCAGTGGGCAGCCGCAAGCCCCACACTGCCGTTTCATGCAGCACCCAGCCTGCAGGCGCCGAAGCCACCACGTCACTCCCAGGAGAGACATGTGGCTCGGGCACACTGCAGGCCCCGCGGTAAGTGCCGGCCCCCGCAGTGCAGCGCCCAGCGCCAGCCGCGGTTTGTTACGTTTGTTGACTGAACTAAAAAGTTTCGTGAGCCCAATTTTTAATTTTTAAAAACTCATATTTTTGTCATTTTGTCACCCCCCCATTGATGACACCTGGGGCGTCCCGCACTCCCTGCACCCCCCTTTTCCACTACTACATTGCTCAGGCCTAATTACAGCCCCCTTTTCTAGCAATGACATTTGTTTAGAAAGGCCCTCCAACAAAACAAGCACTTGACGAGGTAAATCATGGTAAATTACCAATCACATCCAAAAGGTGAAAAGCTGAGCTGCAAATGTAGCTCAAAAATTACTGCCCATCCTCTTATTTATTTGCCGAATAGAGAAAAACCAGCACGGAATTTTCTGCCCACGGACCCCACATACCTATAACAGCCTGCTGATTTCCAACATCTTTAATTTTTTCTTTGCTGCGAGGTCTTAAGTGACATTTTGCGTCCTTGATTTTAAAACGAGCTTTCTGCTTGATGGGTGGTACTAATATGTCTAGAGAAATAAAATTAAAAGTTTTCAGTCGTGCTGTATTTTTAAGATAACCTGAAGACAGGCCTGGATTTTTTTATTATTTTTTTTGCAGATGAAATGAGATATAAGCTGTCTTGAATTACTTGACAGGTTTCCTACCACAGATAAATGGAGTTAGAGAGACTACTTTTCTGCATGAAGAATAATTCCTAGCTGGAGTACAATTAGATGCAGGGGATGTGAAAATGGAAGAGGGTTCTAAAAGAAGCCCAGCAGCTGAAAAATGCTCCACCTCTTCTGAAATATCAGAATAAATCACAATATGGAAGACTGCAAAGACACCCAGGGAGGAGAGATTATTGGTTGTTGTTGTTCTTATTTTTACTATGTATTTTGTGGGTTTTTTATATTGTAAATTGATGTTGTGAACTGCCTGAGATCTGCAAATGAAGGGTGGTAGACACCTAAATAAATAATAATACAATAATAATAACCTTGGCTGTGAGTCCTAGAAGACCAGTTTCCTGCCTTGCAGGCCTTTTATGTCCTTTTAAAATGTGGGGTTTTTTTGGGGGGGGTTATTGGCTTGCTGTTTTTATTTTTATTTTGATTATGTATTTTGTGGTTTTATATTTTGATTTTATTCTGTGAACTGCCCTGAGACCTCCTGGTATAGAGCAGTATATTAATTCAATAAATAATAACAATCATTTCCCCACCTGGCTTAGGTGGGCCTTGACTCCAGCTACAAAATATCAGGCTGCTGAACAGACTCTTGGGCTGGGGCGTTGCTTAGTGGAGTTTGTTGCTGTTATTAATTTTTTGTTATCCTTATTTTTGGATCCTATTATTTATGTGGGAATTGTCCAATTTGCTTGTGCACCTTTTGATGTTCTATTTATAGCTTATGACTACCGTTGTAATTGTGTGAATCTTTCCATGTTGTAAGCTGCCTTGAGCATCGTTTTAACTAATAAAATGGTGGTGGTGAAGATGGTGATAAAAGAGCCCTTTTCCTCTGTCTCAGATCACATGGGGAAATGCAGCCAAAGTCGATAGCAAGGGTGAGAAGGGCTGGAGTCAAAGGTTGTGCTGGGAGCCAGAAGGGGAATCCTGGAGGCTAAGCAACTTTTCAAGTCAGTGGCTCCCATCCTTTCTGTATAATTACAGTGGTACCTCGGGTTAACCATATATAAAAAGTAAAGGTAAAGGTACCCCTGCCCGTACGGGCCAGTCGTGTCCGACTCTAGGGTTGTGCGCCCATCTCACTTAAGAGGCCGGGAGCCAGCGCTGTCCGGAGACACTTCCGGGTCACGTGGCCAGCGTGACGAAGCTGCTCTGGTGAGCCGGCACCAGCGCAGCACACGGAAATGCCGTTTACCTTCCCGCTATAAAGCGGTCCCTATTTATCTACTTGCACTTAGGGGTGCTTTAGAACTGCTAGGTGGGCAGGAGCTGGGACCGAAAGACAGGAGCTCACCCCGCCGCGGGGATTCGAACCGCCGACCATGCGATCGGCAAGTCCTAGGCACTGAGGTTTTACCCACAGCGCCACCCGTGTCCCATATAACCATATATAAGATAAGATAAAACTTTATTCGCATTAGCCAATGGCCACACCAACAGTAAAACATTACAGTATACGCAGAAAAGGAAATTTGATATAAGAGCACAATTTAAAGTCCTGAATCAGCCGTCAGTTAGTGGCCCTTATTCTGATTGCCCCTGCCATGAACCTAGCAACCTTTGCTGTTATCTGCGCATTTTGATCTGATAGACGAAAGGACATTGTGGCAGTGGCTGAGCGCCCTGGGATGGTTAGTACGAGTGGGGGGATGGTGAGAAACAAGAAAGAAGCTACAGTGGTGGCCAAATTTTGCACTTTAGCAATCAGGAAGCGTAAATTTCTTTTGTTGAGTGGCACACTGCGAAGTCCCCTTGTGTAATCTTTCTTCTTCTTCTTCTTCTTGATGTTGTTGTTGATTTCTTTTTGTTTGGTCTTGTGGTGTTTGGTGTCGCTGGCTTTTGTCGCAATAAAACTTGGTCTGGTTCACAGGAAGAGAGCCCTGAAGTCACATATTCAGTCACCAGATACTGCGCTGCCATGATAGATATTTGACGAATAATGATCTATGCTACAATTCAATCCTAAACTGAAGGCCCATATTATTAGATCCGCACTTCTGAAGCCCAACCCATATAGCTGTGTTAACTGATCTTTTAATCTTTTAATCTTTCTTATAAATTCTTAGACCCATTGTCTATCCTTAATTAAGTACTCTATGTATATGTTTAAATCTACGTTTGGTTCTAGCTCCTATTTATTTAATAATTATTCGCCTGGATTCATACTGTTATACTATCCATGTATATGTTTTGTTTATGCTGGTCTATGACCGTAATAAAGTACTTGACTTGACTTGCTACAGTGGTACCTCGGGTTAAGAACTTAATTTGTTCCGGAGGTCCGTTCCTAACCTGAAACTGTTCTTAACCTGAAGCACCACTTTAGCTAATGGGGCCTCCCGCTCCTGCTGCGCCGCCAGAGCACGATTTCTGTTCTCATCCTGGAGCAAAGTTCTTAACCTGAGGTAATATTTCTGGGTTAGCAGAGTCTGTAACCCAAGGTGCCACTGTACACATAATGGAAGAAGATATAAATAAGATCATATCAGGACAATGGGTGTTTGGGAGTTACACCTATCACCAGATTCTATGGAGTAATACTCACCTGCACAGCTAGGAAGAGTGCTATTGCGTTTCTGAAGCGACTTGCCGTGCTGCCCTGGCACTCCACAGCTTACTGAATAACTATTCTCTGTGTCTGAGGAAAAGAAAAGAAGAACACACCACGAAATATACTGAGATGGTGGAAGGCCTTTCTTTCATTTATTCATCTGAGTTAAGACCAAACTTTTGTCCATTGCTCAGAATTTTTATTTATTGATTGATGGGCATTACCATTCAAATAGTGTCTTGTGATCAATTATGTGGGGTGGGACATCTGTTGTTTTCCTATGCAAATAAATACTAATCTAAAAAGACCTTCCTTCAGCGTATTTTTATTTTTTTACAGTTTTTTGACTTCAATAAAGCCAAGAAAGGAATTTAAGAAAAACAATATGCTCTTCAATACCAACCTGGGAGAAAAAGTGTATTGGATGGACATGATAAGAAACAGCTTTCCATCCCTCCCAATTTGCTGCAGACCAACTGGGCCTTTGGAGCTGGCTTGGCATTCAGAAGGCATTTCACCATCTCTGAGGAAGAAGAAACAGGAAATCACTGGTTCAGATAACGTCTGAGGGATTCTCCAGTTAAGCTCATTCATTTTTCAGACTGGGGTGGGAAGCAGAGGAAGGGATAAGCAGAGGGGGCATGGAAGCCTGAACCCTTCGCTTGTGGGCAGGGATGATCTTCTCCCTTATAGAGCCACCTCATAAATACAAAAATTTATGTTGAAGCCAATCAACCCTGGATACAAGATGGTATAACACATTTCCATTTCAAATCTTAACACTTGTGTGCATTATTTTAAAAGGCGATATGCATTTTTGAGAACCAACCAGAAGCTGTCACCTGTATCCTCAGGCAATGGAATTAAATAGACACAAACTGATACAGGGTATTAAAGCTACTTAAAATTGTGATTGTTTTCATTATCCTTTTCAACTCTGCAATTGGTTTCAAGTTTGACACAAACTCTTAAATGGCTACTAAACCAAGTCTTACCCAACAAAGTATTAAGGACCCTAAAACATCTTTATGTGGCTTTTGTGGGCTAATATAAACATCTTTTGCATCTGCTCAATGAGCTTTCTAGCAATACTTCTGCTAAAATCATAGTAGGACTCTCAGGCTCTTTTGACAAATACAATTCTAACAAAAGAAGGAGTTAAACAAAAATGCATTCTGATTCCCATGCGCTTCAACCTTTTTCTCACAGCTATAATTCTAAGGCTGAATCTCTACAACTGGACCTCCTAAGACCTTCTGTTCTTTTATATACAGACAATATGGTTCTTGTTTTACACAGTTAGGTCTAAAAAGAAAACTGTCTAGGCTTGGAGAATATTGTACAGACGGAGAACTAAAATTACCATATTTTTCCACATATAAAACAACCCCTATTTTTTTGAAACCAAAATTAAGAAAACTAAACCCTAAAATAGAAGTGAAAATCTGGACAATGGGGGGGGGGCGGGGAGAGCAGAAAGTTGTTGAGCTTTTTTTGATTGCCCTCAAACTAGGCTGGGCCATGCTGTCAAGCAAACCAAGCCGAGGGAAAAAAGGAGAGAAGTTCAATGAGAGGTGGCTCTTGCCGGGGGCTGTGGGAGGCGAGCCAGTCGCCACTGGACTCTTCACTCAATCCTCCACAGCCTGTCTTCACACGCAGGGGAAGTCCCTAACTCACTGAAGGTTAATTAACTATTTAAACAAGTAGCAAACTCCTCGGAAATATCTGTCTCAAATTGTGTTATCTAAAATTACAGAATTGCAAGGACTGGGTTTCCTAATCAGAGCGACATTACATCTGTTGCTCTTGGAGTTTTCTGACATGCAATTTTATATATTTAATATATCAATAAGCTGCTCATCAGTGAAAGAAGTGAAAAAAGAGGAAGGTGCCCTGTTCCAAAATGTTACCTACCAATACAATCCTTTTTATTCCAGTGTAGCTTCTTCCCCGGTGGACATACACATTCATAACTTCCCATTGTATTGAGGCATCCATAGTCACAGCTCCCATTGCTGATACTGCATTCATCAATATCTGAAAGTACATTTAAATGAATTAGTGTTGCACTGTAAGTAAATACTATCAGGTGTGACTATTCCTTCCTGTTGTCTGTCCACCAGAACTGCTTTAAGTTAGATTATTATTTTCCTGATTCCATGTTCATTCTTTTTGTGGACTCCAGAGTTGGTGCAATAGTAATTGTGGGCCATGCCTATTTTTCCGTCTCCCTCTAATCCTTGCAAAATCCAAGACCTGACACCTGGACACTTCTCTGCTGAATGACCCACATTTTCCCTCACAAATGGCAAGGATGCTTGTAGAACTGAATGAGGGTTCTGTGGCTTTTCTGCTGACAGAATGAGAGACTGGTAAGGCCTTAATGGGGGGGCCGTGACATTGCGTAGAAAGAAAATGAAGACTAGTCAAGAAACTGACCTGCAACAGCTTACGCCTCAAGGAATCACAGTATCATAGAACTGTACAGTTGGAAGGAGCCCCCAGGGTCATCTAGTCCAACCCCCTGCAATGTAGGAATCTCAACTAAAGCATCCCTGACAGATGCCCACTCAACCTCTGCTTAAAAACCTCCAGGGAAGGTGAGCCCACCACCTCCTGAGGGGACCCGTCCTACTGTCAAACAGCTTTTACTGTCAGAAAGGTATTCTAAACCCTGACTGCTAGTAGAAGACAGCTTTCATTAAAGGTTTAAACTGTAGTTTAATATTGTCCAAAGAGCTGTCAGGGCAGGTGTTGGAAGCAGGGTGTCAGGTGGGGAAGGTGGTTGGTCATGGCCTGTCGTTTGCAGGTTTTTATTGGTGCAAACTATTTACAGTGCAGAACCCCAAAGTTCATGTCTGTCTTAGTCACTTGCAGATTCCGGGAGTGCCCCCTTCCGGTTTCTCCCCCAGCATAAGAACTTAGACACCCCAAATCTCCACCTCCCCTCCTTACGGGCGGCAGAAACGGCATGTGTGCCTCCTGGCCGGCTGGGCTAGGGGAGGTGCTTGGGCTCTCGGTAGCATCTTCGAGCCTTCCCTTTTCTTGACTACTCCCTTCCCCCTCTGCTCCACTGGAGGTGTGGCTTTCTCCACCACCGGACGAGGAGCTGAGAAGCGCTGGAGGCTCTCTGTATCCCCCTGCCTGCCTCCCCCGTTCCGATGGCAGTCCCCTGACACAGGGCAACACAGAAACTCTTCCAAGTAGGTCTTGCCCCAATGAGGCTCCTTCCCAAGCCACCTGAGGACTCAGCTATGTTAGTAAAGAAAAAGCATTTTACAGTGGTACCTCGGGTTACGTTACCTTTGGGTAACATAACTTTCGGGTTGCAAACGTGGCAAACCCAGAAGTGTATACACTTCTGGGTTTTGCTGCATGCTTTGCGCGTGCGCAGAAGCGCTTTATTGCGCCACGTGCATGCGCAGAAGCAGCGCCTCTTGTGGCAGACTTTTCAGGTTGCGCATGGACCCCCAGAACTAATTAAGATCGTATCCGGAGGTTCCACTGCATAGGTGTTATTGCACTGTGACACCAGATGGCACTGTGGAGCTCCATCTTTCGCCAACGTGATTTCCCACGACGAGGTTTACAACACGTTTTCCTGAAACGCTTTTTTGATGTGTCTAGATCCAGCCTGAGTCTCTGACACCTTGTCTATCTCTGCTCTGCCCGCTTCATACCTCAGACCAGGAAAGAAGGGAGATGGTCACAGCAGGAGAAGGAGATTCCCTAGATTCTTCAGCAGCCTGCTTCATCTCTGCCTATTGGCCCCACTCCTCTCCGGCCTCTGATTCTGCACTACTCTCTGCCATAGACTCTTCCTGCCCACTAAACCCTGTTGCCTCTTCTGCTTCTGACACCTCCTGCTACCTCTGACCACTCGTCACTGTCCCACCACCTGTCCCTGGGTTCTGAGCCTTCTTCCCCTGGGGATTCCCCAGCTGATGACTCCCACCACTCCTCTGCGTCCAGCCAGCCCATGACAGCTGCATGCAGAGCTCAGTTGTGTGTGATTTGAATTTGCCCTTTGCCTCTAAGGCCGACTTCCCCCTGGCCTACTTAAAGCAGTGCTAAGGGAAAGAGGACAGAAGCCCAGCCTGCTGTTGGCCTACTCTCTTAGTTAACAACAGACTAGGAGCTGCGTCCCTATAATTAAGGGTGATCAAGACAAGAATTACACCATGCCCATAGATATGAATCTCTAGTTCCAGAACTTATATTCTGCTTTGCATCAACGCTGGAGGCCCTGTTGGGCACCAGAGATGATGGGTTTTCTTCCTAGTTTTGGCCTGCTCTCCTTAGATCAGGCAGATTACCTTGCTGAGACACTGAAGGTGGAAGAAATGAGAAGCATTGTTAAGCGGATAAAGAATGGGCAGGTGCCAGGTCCAGATGGTTTCCCAGTCACAAAATCCCAGAATTGTAGAGTTGGAAGGGGTCATCTTGTCCAACTCCCTGCAATTCAGGAATCTTAACTAAAGCATCCATAGCAGATGGCCACCCAACATGTAGGAGAAAGCTCCTGCAGCCAATCAGAAGCCGCTGAAGCCCCATCGGACGTTTGGGTTCCAAAAGAACCAGAACAATCACTTGTGGGTTTGCGGCATTCAGGAGCCAAAACGTATGAGTTACAGAGCGTTCGGAATCCAAGGTAGGACTGTACTGCATTGCAGGGAGTAGGACTAGATCAGGCACAGCCAAACTTGGCCCTCCAGATGTTTTGGGACTAAAACTCCCATCATCCCTAGCTAACAGGACCAGCGGTCAGGGATGATGGGAATGGTAGTCCCCAAACATCTGGAGGGCCAAGTTTGGCCATGCCTGGGCTAGATGACCCTCAGGGTCCCTTCCAACTCTACAACTCTTAACTCTGCAATTCTAAAGCCTTATGGAGAGATGTCACTAAGCAAAGAATGAAAAATGAATCAAACTCTCCAAACCTCCGCAGTGTGTCATTCCGTATAATGTGTAGCCTTTATGACACAGGCATTCAAAACTCCCAGGGTAGTTGATACAGGTATGGTCGCAGGTCCTTTCGAAGGAGCATTCATCTATATCTTGATTTGGAACAGAAGGGGGAGATGATGTGAGAAACTGTGCATTTAACATCTAAGTTCAAAATAATCAACGTACCTCAATAACCTATCCATAAGGATCAATACAAGTCGAGGACAAGACATGCAACACAGTTTTTTGCTGCCTACAGGGAAAGCTTGCACATGCCTCCCGCAGGCCAAACAATAGTGCATGTTTTGCCTTTGCATTCCCAGGTATGAAAAAGCTCACACGAAACAGTCCTTAGTTACCGTATTTTTTGCTCTATAAGACTCACTTTTCCCCTCCTAAAAAGTAAGGGGACATGTGTGTGCGTCTTATGGATCGAATGCAGGCTGCGCAGCGATCCCTCTTGCTGTTCTGGCTTCTGAGATTCAGAATTTTTTTTTTTTTCATGTTTTCCTCCTCCAAAAACTAGGTGCGTCTTGTGGTCTGGTGCGTCTTATAGAGTGAAAAATACGGTAATTACAAAGCTGAAACAATGTCTTCCTGCTGCAATCCCCATTTTGCCCACAGGGTGTCACCACTGAATTTCAGTGTATCAGGCAGCAGTTTGCATTTGTGGGTTTCAGAAGGAGAACTGAATTTCTCTCTCCTTTGCAATAGTCCTCCCTAAGGCAGTACCATGGCCCAGATGCATTCAGGGCACTGATATTATAAATTGTGCTGTTCAATGTGTTTCACCCACATTCTGAATTTCTGGTTTACTCAATTTTATATGCTTTTGTGTGAATATGCTTTTGTGTATTTTATTGGTTTTAGATTTTGTTTGAATGATATGTGGTTTTTCAAATTGTACACTGCTTAGAGATTTATTCTAATAACTAAATAAATAAGTCCCAAACACTTTTGAGTATTAATATGCCCTTTATAAGCTATGATCTTCTGACAGACATTCCACACCTACAAAAATATCAATAGCATCACTGCTATATTTATTACGTGAGCAAAATAATAACATTAACTGCATGTCACACACACTAAAATGAAAATTTAAATTAGTGTATATAGCTTTAAATAAAATTGGTCTTTTCAGCATTATTATTGATTAGTCATTAGTATTTATTCCACTTAGTAGTCACTCTTCTTCTTTTTTACAAAAAAGTATCAATGTGACTTACAAAAAAAGGAGCTGTAAGAATTTACACAAATTACTGTGGAATCATGCTACATAATGATGACTCTGATGCACAGAAGTCTCAGGAATCTTAAAAATTAGATTTATAGCTTCCATTGATACTGATGTATATAATGTCTGCACAGGAGATTTTAGAGTTGACATTGTGCAAAGTGTCATGCAGGCATTGGTGCACAAGGTTTAACCATCACGGAGAACATATTTTGCAAGCACAAAGCACCTGTTGGATTCAGCTATTATGCTATGCCAAGAAGGAGGGTCCTGCTAGCAGAATGGTTGTTGCACAGGAGGGCGGCTGCAGCTGGGTTCCTGGGTGACTGTGGGCTGCTGCCACAAGAAGTCTTGAAGTATTAGGATTATTCTAGTTCTGTCCAAACTCTTGTCGTTTAGACTGCCCAGAGCATGTTAGGATGATGGGACTTCTCAGAGAGCAGCACAAATTCAGCAGTTCCTGAATAATACAATGGTCCAGCTAGATCTATACATCCTTAATATACGTATCTAAAATTAACTGAGTTTTAGAGAATGGAAATCCTTTATAAAGTAACTGGTCTAGTTAGTAGCTCTGAACTCTTTGGTCCTGGCATATGAGTGTGAAGGAAATGAGAGAGACAAGGAAAAGGATCCATCACATGTACTTCTGGGATCCAGCGATCTGTCTCTTTGTAAGCCAGTGTGTTTCTAGTACCTAGATTACATCCATGTATATGTACTTGTCTAATACATTTGTCTAATACTAGTTTACATCCGATGATATGCACTTACAATTATTAAGACAACGAGGGCATTAAAAGAAGTATGAAAACAACAAAGAGGCATTCTATTAGCTTTACACAAAAATGCTTCGGCTCATATTATGTCTCCTGGGGCCCCTCCTTTTTATGGTGCATTCATACTCACACAGCTGCATTTCCAGTCAGTGAATATCTTGTAATGTCCTGCTAAAATCCCATAATTTTAAATACACAAGAAGTTCTGGGGGTTTTCTGTCCTGCTTTTATTGTGCAATAGCTCCTCCAGGGAGCACAACATGTCGCAGCATGACGGAAGAATCGAAAGGCAACCAATAAAGCTGATGAAATCTACCACTAGTGCACAAATACTGCGTCCAAAGCATCTTGCAGAATACCCTTGCGACAGAGCAGGAGCCTGGAGGGCCCCAAGTACGGCTATGCAGAAAATGCAGAACACCAGGTAATCTCCCCTCTACAGAATCACCAGCCCGTTGTGAAATTCAGCACTGGCCGTAGAAAAGAGAAAACTATTTCAGCCACTTGTTCTGCAGAAAAGGAAGCTTCTTGTGTGGGAATGGCAGGACACTGGACACTCTCTTCCAGCCCTCCTCAGATACACGCTCTCAGTCAACTGCTGATTTCAAGCAGCTCTTTGATTTAGTCGGGAATTTGATTGTCACTTTATAAGGCTGCTAGGCTCCCCTCTCTCCTCGTTTACCCTGCTTAAGTTCTGCAAACAACAGGGCTCAAGTTATCATGCTCCTGGTATGCAAGGACTGCTGGTGTATTTGACTTCACCAAAGTTACTAGAATGGATGTTCGGCAGTTGCTGAACATTTATTTGTGCAATCTGCTAATCCTGGGCAAAAAGAATTTGAACAAACATGTTGTATGGCATAAGAGGTGGGCAGTCTATGGTGGTAAATGACAAGGGTGGCTTTAAGACAACATTTGTGGCCTATGTCCAGGATCTTTGACTAAGTGATCCTGTTAGATCTTACTGGAGCCTTTGCCTCCAGTTTGGCAAGCAACAACCACGCACCACCAGGGGCATGGCTGGAGACCGTAAAGGTAAAGGTACCCCTGACTCTGGGGTTGCACGCTCATCTCACTCTATAGGCCGGGGAGCCGGCATTTGTCCGCAGACAGCTTCCGGGTCATGTGGCCAGCATGACTAAGCTGCTTCTGAAGAACCAGAGCAGCACACGGAAACGCCGTTTACCTTCCTGACGGAGCAGTACCTATTTACCGTATTTTTCGCCCTATAAGACGCACTTTTCCCCCTCTAAAAATGGAGGGGAAATGTGTGTGCGTCCTATGGGGCGAATGCAGGCTTTTGCTGAAGCTTGGAGAGCGAGAGGGGTCGGTGCCCACCGACCCCTCTCTCTTTCCAGGCTTCAGGAAGCTATCCATAAGCCTGGGGAGCCCGCGGGAGTTCCCACAGGGCTCCCTAGGCTGCAGATAGCAGCCTGCTTGCCCGGAGCGTGGGGCGCCCTGAAGCAGAGCGCCCCACCCTTCGGGAAGCTATCCACAGCCTGCGGAGCCCTGCGGGAGTTCCCGCGGCTGGGGGGGGAAATAAATTTTTTTTCTTTATCCCCCCCCCCCAAAAAAAACCCTAGGTGCGTCCTATAGGGTGAAAAATACGGTATCTACTTGCACTTTGACGTGCTTTTGAACTGCTAGGTTGGCAGGAGCAGGGACCGAGCAATGGGAGCTCACCCCGTCTCGGGGATTCGAACCGCCGGCCTTCCAATCGGCAAGCCCTAAGCTCTGTGGTTTAGACCACAGTGCCACCCGCATCCCTGCTGGAGACCCTAACTGTTACTAAATGGTATTATCCAGTCTATGACAAAAGCGTATGTAGGAGAGGTATTACTTCTGACGGGGTGTGTGCAGGTTCTGAAAGGAGTCAGTTCAGAGCTTAGAATGAGCCTTTGGGGTTGGGGGGGAAAGTGCTGCCCATCATATCCCATGCTAGCTTTCACAAAGCACTCTGGAGCATCTGAATCATAGAATCATAGAATCCTAGAGTTGGAAGAGACCACAAGGGCCATCGAGTCCAACCCCCTGCCAAGCAGGAAACACCATCAGAGCACTCCTGACATATGGTTGTCAAGCCTCTGCTTAAAGACCTCCAAAGAAGGAGACTCCACCACACTCCTTGGCAGCAAATTCCACTGTCGAACAGCTCTTACTGTCAGGAAGTTCTTCCTAATGTTTAGGTGGAATCTTCTTTCTTGTAGTTTGGATCCATTGCTCCGTGTCCCCTTCTCTGGAGCAGCAGAAAACAACCTTTCTCCCTCCTCTATGTGACATCCTTTTATATATTTGAACATGGCTATCATATCACCCCTTAACCTCCTCTTCTCCAGGCTAAACATGCCTGTGGCTACAACCAAATGCTCTAAGCGTTGCCCCTCCTCTGCCCTGAGATGATGATGATGATGATGATGATGATGATGATGATAATAATAATAATAATAATAATAATAATAATAATAATAATAGTAATTTCTTATTTATACCCCGCACATCTGGCTGGGCCTCACATGCCACTCCGGGCGGCTTCCAACAAAATACAATAGCACAATACAATAGTCCTTCAGATATTAAAAGCTTCCCTAAACAGGGCTGCCTTCACATGTCCCCTTAAAGTCTGGTAGTCATTTTTTCCTTTGACACCTGATGGGAGGGCATTCCACAGGGCGGGTGCCACTACTGAGAAGGCCCTCTGCCTGGTTCCCTGTAACTTCGCTTCTTGCAGTGAGGGAACCACCAGAAGGCCATTGGCATTGGACCTTCCGGGCTGAACGATGGGGGTGGAGACGCTCCTTCAGATATACTGGGCCGAGGCCGTTTAGGGCTTTAATGGTCAGCACCAACACTTTGAATTGTGCTCGGAAACGTACTGGGAGCCAATGTAAGTCTTTCAAGACTGGTGTTATGTGGTCTCAGCGGCAACCCCAGTCACCAGTCTAGCTGTTGCATTCGGGATTAGTTGTCGTTTCCGGGTCACCTTCAAAGGTGCGCATTGCAGTAGTCGAAGCAAGAGATAACTAGAGCATGCACCACTCTGGTGAGACAGTCCACAGGCAGATAGGGTCTCAGCCTGTGTACCAGATGGAGCTGGTAAACAGCTGCACAGTCACCCCATTCAGGACCAGAGAGTCCTCCACACTTGTCCACCTCCTGTCCCCCCAAAACAGTACTTCTGTCTTATCAGGATTCAGCCTCACTCTGTTAGCCATCATCCATCCTCCAACCACCTCCAGGCACTCACACAGGACCTTCACCGCCTTTACTGGTTCTGATTTGAAAGAGAGATAGAGCTGGGTATCATCTGCATATGGATGAACACCCAGCCCAAACCCCCTCTGATCTCTCCCAGCGGCTGCATGTAGATGTTGAAAAGCATGGGGGAGAAGACAGAACCCTGAGGCACCCCACAAGTGAGAGCCCAGGGGTCTGAACACTCATCCCCCAACACCACTTTCTGAACACGGCCCAGGAGGAAGGAGCAGGACCACTGTATAACAGTGCCCCCAGCTCCCAGCCCCTCTAGATGGTCCAGAAGGATGTTATGGTCGATGGTGTCAAAGGCAGCTGAGAGATCCAGCAGAACTAGGAAACAGCTCTCACCTTTGTCCCTAGCCCACCGGAGATCATCGACCAGCGCGACCAAGGCAGTTTCAGTCCCATGGTGAGGCCTGAATCCTGACTGGAAGGGATCCAAATGGTCCGCATCTTCCAGGCATGCCTGGAGTTGTTCAGCAACCACCCACTCAATCACCTTGCCCAAGAATGGAAGATTTGAGACTGGGCGATGCCTCCCCTCTTCCAGTCTCTAATGGTGATGACACAGATGACAAGCCTCCCAGCCTGTACCTATGGGGTCGGATCATGTCCTCAATTCCTACTACACTTAGGACTACTGAAAACTACGGATGGATTATGACCATACCAAATTCTGAGATGCAGTTCCTTGTAAAAGAGGATATTATGTCAGATGGGTGGTTGGCAGAGGTTCCCTACACAACAGAAAGGAAAATACCGTATTTTTTCCTCTATAAGACTCACTTTTTCCCTCCTAAAAAGTAAGGGGAAATGTGTGTGCGTCTTATGGAGCGAATGCAGGCTGTGCAGCTATCCCAGAAGCCAGAACAGCAAGAGGGATTGCTGCTTTCGCTGCGCAGCGATCCCTCTTGCTGTTCTGGCTTCTGAGATTCAGAATATTTTATTTCTTGTTTTCCTCCTCCAAAAACTAGGTGTGTCTTGTGGTCTGGTGCGTCTTATAGAGCGGAAAATACGGTAGACTGCAAGGACAGAGGCATTTCTTGCACATTTCTCTATGTGGCTGGGCTGCAGCCATGAACTAGAGGGCAGAATTCATTTTTCATGCCCAAGTACATGACCTCGAACCTCTTTTACTGAAGCTTTCAGAATTTCCAGTTGCAGCAACACAAATTATGCTGGTGGTTTTGGTGATGTGGACACTTTCCTGGTTGTGGACCGAGAGCTCAGGCCACAAAGCAGCCATCAGACAGTAACGATTTTTGGCCAGTCCCAAAACTGGTCTGGAGTCCCACCACTGTCTCAAAAGTGAAAGGCCCTCTGTTCCTGCTGTTAGCCTCTTCGTTTAGCACCTTGCACACCATTTGTGATTCACAGCTTACTCTGCTAAGCAAATGCCACTGTGTGGATTGAGACAAACACAGTGTGAGCAAATGTAAATCTAGACTTTTGGGTTGCCTTCTCAGTTATCACAAATTGTCGTGGCTGCAGATACATCAGTAAGTACGCAGCAGGGCCAGACATTTCTGTGCCCAGTGCTATACCCTCCACCCCCTGCTTTTTGGCAAACTGCTAATCTCAGACACCTTTGGAAATCAGTAACATGGAAACAACTATGGCTACTTGTGGTGAACACATCCCTCTGTCCTTGGTTGGTCTGCCTACTTGGGCTCTCTTTAGCCTGTGATGCCCCCCACACCCTCGGACAACTACAGCTATCGCTGTACCTTAATTAAACCCACAAAACAACAAAAAGTTGGAAACTTTCTCCTTATTCCCGGACTTGATGCCATCTTTTCACATCCCTCCTCCTTTTCTTCATTTAACACAGCATTAAAAAAAAAAGTTCAATGGAGATTAAAGGTAAAGGGACCCCTGACCATTAGGTCCAGTCACAAATGACTCTGGGGTTGCAGGCGCTCATCTCACTTTATTGGCCGAGGGAGCTGGCATACAGGTTCCGGGTCATGTGGCCAGCATGACTAAGCCGCTTCTGGTGAACCAGAGCAGCGCATGGAAACGCCATTTACCTTCACGCCAGAGTGGTACCTATTTATCTACTTGCACTTTGACATGCTTTCAAAATGCTAGGTTGGCAGGAGCAGGGACTGAGCAACGGAAGCTCATCCCGTCGCGGGGATTCGAACTGTCAACCTTCTGATCAGCAAGTCCTAGGCTCTGTGGTTTAACCCACAGCGCCACCTGCGTCCTGCTCAATGGAGATTACCATCAAGCAAATAGATCTAAGGCTTGCCCAGCAATTGTTAAACTTCTATACTGCCCTTCACCAGAGGATCACAGGGAGGTTTATGATCTAAAAACACAAAAGTACATAATACAAAAATACTCAATTGAGGCAGGTTGGTGCATAAAGTCACCTGTTATGCACTATTTTGGCTCAGTGCCAGATTTACACAGCCAGAAGCTAACTAACTACAGTGGTACCTTGGATTACAAATGCTTCAGGTTACAGATGCTTCAGGTTACAGACTCCGCTAACCCAGAAATAGTACCTCGGGTTAAGAACTTTGCTTCAGGATGAGAACAGAAATCGTGCAGTGGCAGCGGGAGGCCCCATTAGCTAATGTTAAGAACAGTTTCAGGTTAAGAACGGACCTCCAGAACGAATTAAGTTCTTAACCCGAGGTAACGCTGTAGCTGCTTTCTTGTATCTCTAATCCCTGCTGGATCAATTGCTGCAATAACACCCTCTACCCATTTGCAGTGCAGTGCAGTGCAACAGAAAATGCACTGGCAGTTTCCTCAGTGTATAAGCCGCCATAGTAGCACAAGGAGTTAGGCACTCACCCCCATAACCAGTGGAAGTTCCAGGCCTAATAGACAAAATAGAAACCAACAAATTGCTGGGTCTGGTGGATTATAAAAAAAGAGAAATAACACACGTACCTTTTTATTGGCAGGCAAGTTAATTTCTGCATCTATGAATTGTACCTCCATTGTTTAAAAAACTTTTTAAAATAAAAAATTCTTACATAATCAAGCTTTTTTATTAAAAAAACATAAAATATATTATTTTCTCACAATAAACGAAATTCTAATGAACAGCTGTAAATAGATGAGGCATTCATCCCTTTGACAGGATGTGTCTTTTAATTCAGTTCAATCTACAGAGAAAGAGCTATTATTGCAGAGGTGGGAAGCCTCAGATCTGTGGGCCAAATCTGGCCCTGCAGACTTCTCTATTTGGTCCCTAGGGCCACAAACTCTCACCAGGTCACAACTCTCACTAGCTTGCTTCACTCCCCTTTTGTGGTTCTGCTTGGCTACCATACGCCCTAGACTGCTGTCGCCCATCCAAGCAAGCAAGAGCCTTTCTCCAAGAAGGAATGTAAAATTCACATTCATTGCTTTGCCCACTTTTGCCTTTTCCTCAGCCACACTCTGCATTGGAATGTGGCCCCCTGAAGACTGCTTGGAAGAGAAAATGGCCCTCAGGCCAAAAATGGTTTCCCTAAACATGTGAAGGGGAAAAGGGGGAATTTTTGGTGTATGTGCATAATGCAGGGAACACACTTGGTGCCCTGCACTGCCAAAGAAGGAAGCATTGCAAGCCCTTGAAGCAGTGGCGTAGCGTGGGGGGTGCAGGGGGGGCCGGCCGCACCGGGCGCAACATCTGGGGGTTAGGGTTAGGGGGCGCAAATCCACAGGTTAGGGGGCGCAAATTACTTGCCTTGCCCCGGGTGCTGACAACCCACGCTACGCCACTGCCTTGAAGAGCTCCTTGCCTTGCCCTATTCTGAATAGGATAGGACTGGACAATCCATACTTTGCCAAGTTAAAATGTGGCCTCAACACCCTTCTCATCCTATTCATTTTCAAGAACAGACATGCCACAACAGAAAACCTTTAAGACCTTGTGTATTTGTGTAAGACAAATGAATTGCTACATACTGATTTCTTTGTCATACATCTCCATAGCCATTAAATCCAGCCTTGATTTCTAGGAGGGCTGAACAAGTGTGAAGTGTGGCAGCTGCAGTGGCCAAAACCAAATTCAATAAGCAAGTTGCATACCAGAACACTTTGATTTAGGGTCATTTTGTTGTTGCTTACAGAAGCCTCTAAATACCATTACCAATTAGCTGAAACCAAGAGCATACTCATCTAGACCCCATTTTAAAAAAGGAAATGACGTAGGAGAACAATTTGACACTCTTGAGCATAATTTACAAAGAAGCCAATTACAAGCCTACAACACCTGTAGGGCCAGCCCACCATTTTCCTTGTAGCTGCTTGATTTGGCAGCTGGTTCTCAGTTTCACACAGAAAACATCCAGACGTTTCCTGCCTCTCTTCTCCCTTGGTTGGCACAAGTAGCAGGGCCCAAATTTGGTGGCCCAGAGGTCACGATTGTGGTCTTAGTCTAAGACTCTGCCCAGTGTACTATACTGGCTTGTCTATATGGCCAAAACAACAGACTGACAAAACTATCTGAAATTACAAAAACACTTTTTTTTTTTAAAGCAGAGTGTAGGTCCAGCATCAACTAGAATGCTCTTCAATGATGTGACCAGAATTGTTTAATTTTCTGCTTTAGCAAAATAATGATCATGACTGCTATTTATTCTGCTAATTATTCATTTCCTACTGACTGCTAACATCATTTAGCCAAGGGCTTCATCAAGAATAACTAATGAGAACAATAACAAGGTTCTGGTAAGGATCAGTGATTAAGGATCAGTAAAACCAGCTTGCCATCTGAGTTTATTTAGTCCAGTTATTACTGGGGCTGAAGGAAGCAGACTTATTCACTGGGAAAGAGAGGAAATGAACCCATGTGCTTTAGAAAGCACAGAGCGAGAAAGCATGAGGAGTCTGCTGACAGAATCCCAGCCCTAGAGCCAGAGTTTGTCTGAGGAACAAAACCCAGAGCAAGTCCACATACTGTGAACCCAAAGCCTACAAGCACATCCAACCGTCTTTGCAGAACAATATTGAGGGGACACAAGGCAGAGGATGGTAAGCCCCAGGACAGGCAGACAGGGGAGTCCAATCAAGGGGATTAGAGGGGGCTGACAGCAATGGAGAGCCGAAGAGTAGCCTCTAGTCTAAAGATCTGAATCAGAAGTCTCACTGCCAGAGATGCATGGACTTCCAGGCAGCTGGATTCTTTGGGAAGGTTACCAAATTGGCCCTGCAACCTGCAATCAGGCTGTAATCGTTCAAAAGAAAATGAGGTCTTTTTTTGCTTCAAGAATCTTTGGGCATATCTTCCCAGGAATCAGTCGGTGAGGAGAGAGCTGCAACTTCATTTGGAACATGATTTGTGGGATGTGGCGAGAGAACTTCTGTAGCATCAGGTGTGTTAGGTGGGCACTCTTTTTTTGTCAGTTTCCTAAAGGAAGGCGGACTCTTCCTGACCCAGCCAAGCATGAAGACTGGGGTTTGGGTAAGTTGCTCCTTGGAGATCAGCCTGGACCGGCGTAGCTGAGTTAAAGTCCACTTTGGCTTTGCATTGGTTTGGGAAGGGATGGCCACCATCTACAGGCTGGAACTGATGTTAGAGCAACAGGAGTCCTTAAGGAAATAATCAGAGGTGAAAAGCTGGAGAAGACCTAGGTAAAGGTAAAGGGACCCCTGACCATTAGGTCCAGTCGTGACCGACTCTGGGGTTGTTGCGCTCATCTCGCTTTATTGGCCGACGGAGCCGGTGAACAGCTTCCAGGTCATGTGGCCAGCATGACTAAGCCGCTTCTGGCGAACCAGAGCAGCGCACGGAAACACCATTTACCTTCCCGCCAGAGCGGTACCTATTCATCTACTTGCACTTTGACATGCTTTCGAACTCCTAGGTTGGCAGGAGCAGGGACCGAGCAATGGGAGCTCCCTCCTTCGCGGGGATTCGAACCACTGACCTTCTGATTGGCAAGTCCTAGGCTCTGTGGTTTATACCACAGCACCACCCGTGTCCCTTGGAGAAGACCTAGTTCACTGCAAAAACTGAGGGTGTGGCTGTAGGTAGAGAAGCTGAGAGTATACCTCTGAGTGTTTCCTCCTGATTTCCTCACCTCCCTGCCACAAAACCTCAGATTCATTAAATATGGCAGACTTCTCTTTGACTGATGCTGTTGAGACATGGTTGAGGCAGAGAAGAGAGCTGACGCTTGTTCCTTGTCTGATTCACCCCTTGCCTGCTCGGGGAAAAATTCAGTGAGGGAGAAATAAACCTAGTTTGTCTTTGGTCTCCTCTTCTCCCACATTGTGGAGTCAGATCTTGAAGAGAAGGTGCTAGCATAATGGAAAAGGCAGTTGTGGGAAGGTGAGATGACATTCACAAGTCTTTCCAAGTGACTCACAGTGTGTGCTGGTCCCGGGGGGAAGGTTACCGTTGGCGTAGTCAAAGTCCGGTCCTGCGTCAATAGCCTGGAAACAGTTCCGAAGGAGCGAGGCGAGGTCCGAAGCAGGAAGCCGGGCAGGAACAGGAATACTGGAGAGTCAGGTCTGGGTCCGGGCAGGAACAGGCACTCAACAATGACGTTGCTCCCGCAACCTGGGACTGGGCTGACTGGCCTTTATCTTCTCTGAGGCCAGGGGCGGTCCCGGCCCCCAGGAGACCCGCCTCTCCTGGCCTTAAGGCGAGCACTCCTCCTGGGAGAAACCAGTTCCCTTCGCCTCTCTGCCCTGAGCCTCTGCAGTTCAGGAGAGGCTGAAGGGTTACTGGGCCCAGGGGGAGACTCACCTGTAGGCACTGAGTCCTCAACCACCTCTGGAGCCAGAGTGGAATCACCTGGTGCCTGCTCCTGAGGATCTGGCACAGGTGCAGGCGCTTCAGAATCAAGGCCCTGC